>NC_090759.1:77905485-77914451 GCF_036898095.1 Palaemon carinicauda
TCCTAACCTGGGTGGAGAGGGAGCTTGGGCGCTGATCATATGTATATATGGTCTGTTTCTATGGCATTATACTGCTTGATAGGGTAATGTCTCTGTCCCTTGCCTCTGCCATTCACGAGGAGCATTTAAACCTTTAAACATGTTATATCCTCTTCACGGACTAAGTAACACAGGTACATTTCACCCAAGGGGGTTAACTACTGCACTGTAATTGCTCAGTGGCTACTTTCCACTTGGTAGAGGTAGAAGAAACTCTTTAGCTATGGCAAGCAACTCTTGTAGGAGGACGACTAGGATAGGGCCTTGGCCTCTGTACCATGATACTTCCACTGTCTTGGGTTAGAGTTTACACGCTTGAGGGTACACTCGAGCTCATTATTCTAATTGCTTCTTTGTTTCCTTTTCTCACTGGGTTATTTTTCCTGTTGGAGCTTTTGGTCTTATAGCATCCTGCTTTTCCAAGTAGGATTGTAGCTTAGATGATAATACATACATACATACATATACCAAAGGCACTTCCCCCAATTTTGGGGGTAGCCGACATCAACAATGAAACAAAACAAAACAAAACAAAAACAAAGAAGGGGACCTCTACTCTCTACGTTCCTCCAGCCTAACCAGGTACTCAGCCGAGTTCAGCTGGTACTGCTAGGGTGCCACAGCCCTAATAATAATAATAATAATAATAATAATAATAATAATAATAATAATAATAATAATAAAGACATGTCTTTCATCTTATTACATAATCGGCGAGTATTACGTGATATATTAATTTGTATCATATTGTGGTTCAGGCGAAGTTAAGAGAGATTCACTTGTTCGTAGTTTATTGTTTTTTTCATCAGACTAAAGGAATTGTTTATTTGTTGGAAGTAAATTCAATCACTATGTATATATATATATATATATATTCTCTCTATCAGAGGGTATGGTCCCACATGGGTAGATAATTGTAGTTCTTAACAAGTGAGGGTTTATAGTCCTGTGCGCATATATATATATATATATATATAAAAACCCCACACACAATATATATATATATATATATTATATATATATATATAATATATATATAAAACCCCACACACAATATATATATATATATATATACATTCATTCATTCATTTATACATACGTCTGAAGGTTAGTTCCTTTCCATGTCTAGAAAAACATCTGGAAATGTTGACTGGTTTTTTTAAAGCATTTTCTAAAAGCATTAAGGAAGGAGATCGTAAACATTCTCTCTCTCTCTCTCTCTCTCTCTCTCTCTCTCTCTCTCTCATGTGATGATCGAGTTCTCTTGAAGGAAAATAATTATCTCTCTCTCTCTCTCTCTCTCTCTCTCTCTCTCATGTGATGATCGAGTTCTCTTGAAGGAAATCATTCTCTCTCTCTCTCTCTCTCTCTCTCTCTCTCTGTCTCTCTCTCTCTCTCTCTCTCTCTCTCTCTCATTTGATGATCGTGTTCTCCTGAAGGAAAATCTCTCTCTCTCTCTCTCTCTCTCTCTCTCTCTCTCTCTCATTTGATCATCGAGTTTATCTTCTGGCATCGATTTCAAACCCATCGATTGATTTGAAAGCCTCGAAGCTCTCTTTATTTATTAATAAACGAATGTATTTTTTCCCATCATTTACGAGACGTCAAACGTTAAAAAATCAGTCGTGCTTGCGCAAGCAGCTGGCCAAAGAGAGACACTAGGTGCTTGCACGAGTTGCCTTCCCTTTAAGCAGGACGTCATCTACTTTTGGAACACCGGCCTGCCAGGGCCTGCCTACCCCCGGCCTGCCTTAGATCCAGAATGGGATTGATACTCTACTCCCACTTGAAGTCGTGCCCTTTACGTTGGCAATATCTCCTCCTCCTCCTCCTCCTCTTCCTCTCCCCTCCCCTTTTTACCTCCCCCTTGAATTTCAGTTACTTTTTTATTTTGTGGGATCCTCCTCCTCCTCCACCTCCCCTTTTTTACCTCCCCCTTGAATTTCATTTACTTATTTATTTTGTGGGACTTTTATTGCCATTTTTTTCCTATCTTTCTGCCATGCTTTCAAATTTCAATCTCCCCCCCCCCTTTCATCTTCACCATCACGTCATTTCCCCCTCCCCACCCCTCCCTCTTATCCCTCCCCCCTATTTTAATCAACCCCCTCTGTCATTTATTTTAATGCCACCTCCCTGATTCACTCCCCTCCACCTGAAGTTCCTCCTCCTCCTCCACCACCACCGACAGGTGACCTTTTAGTGCCTACCTCTACCTGCTTGCTCGCATGTGCCTCATGTTGTGGCCAGGCACCAGTGTTTTGATTATCTTCCACGGGCACGGCCGAAGGGCCCAGCTGGAAAACGAACGACTATGGCTTATCTCAATTCCCTTCACCGCCATCTCTTCCCTGCTCGAATCTACCGTGTGTACGTGGATGCGTCTTAGCTATAAGGGCCTTCTTTTGTTATTGTTTTTTTGTTTACGTTTTTTATAACGTGTACTTTAATCTACTGTGTGTATGTGGATGCGTCTTAGCCATAAGGACCTTCTTTTCTTATTGTTTTTTGTTTACGTTTTTATGACGTGTACTTTAATCTACCGTGTGTACGTGGATGCGTCTTAGCTATAAGGGCCTTTTGTTATTGTTTTTTGTTTACATTTTAATAACGTGTACTTTAATCTACTGTGTGTACGTGGATGCGTCTTAGCCATAAGGACCTTCTTTTCTTATTATTGTTTTTGTTTACGTTTTTATCACGTGTACTTTAATCTACCGTGTGTACGTGGATGCGTCTTAGCTATAAGGGCCTTTTGTTATTGTTTTTTGTTTACATTTTAATAACGTGTACTTTAATCTACTGTGTGTACGTGGATGCGTCTTAGCCATAAGGACCTTCTTTTTCTTATTATTGTTTTTGTTTACGTTTTTATCACGTGTACTTTAATCTACCGTGTGTACGTGGATGCGTCTTAGCTATAAGGGCCTTTTGTTATTGTTTTTTGTTTACATTTTAATAACGTGTACTTTAATCTACTGTGTGTACGTGGATGCGTCTTAGCCATAAGGACCTTCTTTTCTTATTATTGTTTTTGTTTACGTTTTTATAACGTGTACTTTAATCTACCGTGTGTACGTGGATGCGTCTTAGCTATAAGGGCCTTCTTTTGTTATTGTTTTTTTTGTTTACATTTTTATAACTTGTACTTTAATCTACCGTGTGTACGTGGATGCGTCTTAGCAATAAGAGCCTTCTTTTGTTATTGGTTTTTTTTTACGTTTTTATAACGCCTACTTTAATCTACTGTGTGTACGTGGATGCCTCTTAGCTATAAGGGCCTTCTTTTGTTATTGTTTTTTTTTTTTACGTTTTTATAACGTGTACTTTAATCTACCGTGTGTACGTGGATGCGTCTTAGCTATAAGGGCCTTCTTTTGTTATTGTTTTTTTGTTTACATTTTTATAACTTGTACTTTAATCTACCGTGTGTACGTGGATGCGTCTTAGCAATAAGAGCCTTCTTTTGTTATTGTTTTTTTTTTACGTTTTTATAACGCCTACTTTAATCTACTGTGTGTACGTGGATGCCTCTTAGCTATAAGGGCCTTCTTTTGTTATTGTTTTTTTTTTTTTACGTTTTTATAACGTGTACTTTAATCTACCGTGTGTACGTGGATGCGTCTTAGCTATAAGGGCCTTCTTTTGTTATTGTTTTTTTTGTTTACATTTTTATAACTTGTACTTCAATCTACCGTGTGTACGTGGATGCGTCTTAGCAATAAGAGCCTTCTTTTGTTATTGTTTTTTTTTACGTTTTTATAACGCCTACTTTAATCTACTGTGTGTACGTGGATGCCTCTTAGCTATAAGGGCCTTCTTTTGTTATTATTGTTTTTGTTTACGTTTTTATAACGTGTACTTTAATCTACTGTGTGTACGTGGATGCGTCTTAGCTATAAGGGCCTTCTTTTGTTATTATTGTTTTTGTTTACGTTTTTATAACTTGTACTTTAATCTACCGTGTGTACGTGGATGCGTCTTAGCAATAAGAGCCTTCTTTTGTTATTGGTTTTTTTTTTACGTTTTTATAACGCCTACTTTAATCTACTGTGTGTACGTGGATGCCTCTTAGCTATAAGGGCCTTCTTTTGTTATTATTGTTTTTGTTTACGTTTTTATAACGTGTACTTTAATCTACTGTGTGTACGTGGATGCGTCTTAGCTATAAGGGCCTTCTTTTGTTATTATTGTTTTTGTTTACGTTTTTATAACGTGTACTTTAATCTACTGTGTGTACGTGGATGCGTCTTAGCTATAAGGGCCTTATTTTGTTATTGTTTTTTTTTTTTTTTTTTTTTTTTTTTTACGTTTTTATCACGTGTACTTTAATCTACCGTGTGTACGTGGATGCGTCTTAGCAATAAGAGCCTTCTTTTGTTATTGGTTTTTTTTACGTTTTTATAACGCGTACTTTAATCTACTGTGTGTACGTGGATGCCTCTTAGCTATAAGGGCCTTCTTTTGTTATTATTGTTTTTGTTTACGTTTTTATAACTTGTACTTTAATCTACCGTGTGTACGTGGATGCGTCTTAGCAATAAGAGCCTTCTTTTGTTATTGGTTTTTTTTACGTTTTTATAACGCCTACTTTAATCTACTGTGTGTACGTGGATGCCTCTTAGCTATAAGGGCCTTCTTTTGTTATTATTGTTTTTGTTTACGTTTTTATAACTTGTACTTTAATCTACCGTGTGTACGTGGATGCGTCTTAGCAATAAGAGCCTTCTTTTGTTATTGGGTTTTTTTTACGTTTTTATAACGCGTACTTTAATCTACTGTGTGTACGTGGATGCCTCTTAGCTTTAAGGGCCTTCTTTTGTTATTGTTTTTTTTTTTTACGTTTTTATAACTTGTACTTTAATCTACCGTGTGTACGTGGATGCGACTTAGCCATAAGGGCCTTCTTTTGTTATTGTTTTTTTGTTTACATTTTGATAACGTGTACTTTGATCAGTGTTCATTTATGTATGGAGACATTTATACACTTAAATAAACCGTAATTTTGATAGGGAATTCTCCGTAAAAATATACTGTTCTCAGCCGTATTTCAGTAAAATGTGGGCGACCTTAATTTCACCATACGTTGTTACTATCTTTTACGAGTTGGTGACTGTAATATCATTCCGTTATGTCAATATATCCGTTTTTAAAACGGTAAAAATCCTGGAATAAATGTTACCAGACATTTACCGTTTATGTAAATTCTTAACTGTGTAGTTGTACTTCGCTATTTTCTTTTTACTGGAAATGTCCATGTCTGGCAATCTGCTGAACTGACGTTCGAGACCCCGCTCAAGGTTGATGGTTTCTTGTTGTGTCTGCAACCACACCATCCTTGTGAGATGAGGATAAGGGGATTGGGAGAGCCTGTAGGTCTACCTGTTGAGTCATCGGTACCCATAGCCTGGCCATCCCTGGTCCTAACTTGGGTGGCTTTGGCGCTGATCATATGTATATATGGTCAGTCTCTAGGGCATTGTCCTGCTTCTAGGAGCTGTAGAGTTACAAGAGCCCGTGCTTGCTCATAAGGGCCAGGCAAACTATAGTCCATTTCTTTTAGCGAGGCAGATTTGCACCGACTCGCAACGGTGCACTTTTAGCTCGGAAAAGTTTCCTGATCGCTGATTGGTTAGAATGATCTTGTCCAGCCAATCAGCGATCAGGAAACTTTTCCGAGCTAAAAGGGCACCACTGTGAGTCGGTGCAAATATGCCTTGCTAAAAGAAATGGACTATACAAGAACACATCCTTCTAGGGCACCGTGACTGTCCCTTGCCTCTGCTATTCATGAGCGACCTTTAAACTGTTATTTAGTTTAACGTGGTCCAAGTTAAATGTATTTAAAAAACCTCCATTATCTAATATATCTCAAGTTTCCTTTGTTTATTTGTATTTATTTTTTCTTATATTTTCATGAAATTTAAAAAAAAAAAAATTCTGCACATTAGCTGTGAATGTGAAATAAATTATCTTGATTTGCTTGTCACTATTATTTTCAAGTGATATTTTTTGAAACTTTAATGATTATTATGTTGATAATAACGATAAACATAAGCATCATAATAACAATAATAGTAATGATAGTAATAATTATATTATAGTAATAATAATATTAGTAATAATCATTACAATAATAAAGATGTGATAATAAAAATCACTCTAATAATAATACTGATAATGAAGTTTAAGATTGATATATGAGCTATAATTTTAGACATATATTTACCTTATTTTCGCAATACTTTCAGTTATTACTATTTCCAAAAAAAATCCATAATTTATAAAAACATATAAATCCATCAGTTACTCCAATAACATTCAATTCTTAATCGGTAGAAAGTACTGAACTATCCAAATTAAAAAAAAAAATCCTTTTCTTTATCATGTGTATTTAAGACTTTTAGCGAGTTTTAAGATTTCGTCCCGTCGCGAGGTAACTGTTATAAAAAACAGAGAGGCGAGGTGAATGTAAGCGACTTTATTCAACAAGATAAGAAGCTTATATACAAATAGTTGAGGGCAAAAATGAAACATGCAGTGGCAAGCTTAAGCAGGTTTTTCTAAATTATCAGTGCGGTAGAGAATGTGTGAGCGTGTATGAAACACGTGTAAAAGATAAAGAGCTTATATATAAGCAGTTAAGGGCAACAATGGCATGAAAATTCAAATAACAGAAAACATGCAATGGCAAGCTTAAACAGGTTTTTCTATTATCAGTGCGGTAGAGAATGTATGAGCGTGTACGAAACACGTGTAAAAGATAACGAGCTTATATATAAGCAGTTAAGGGCAACAATGGCACAAAAATTCAAATATCATAAAACATGCAATGGCAAACTTAAGCAGGATTTTCTATTATCAGTGCGGGAAAGAGCGAGAGATAAAAAACGATAGCATTACAGTGTATGAAACACGTGGAGAAGATAATAAGCTAATATACAAACAGTAGAGGGCAACAATGGCACACAAATTCTAATAACATAAAACATGCAATGGCAAGCTTAAGTAGGTTTTTTCTATTATCAGTGCGGGTAGAGAGCGAGAGAGAGAGAGAAAAAAATTATAGTATTACAGTGTATGAAACACGTGGAGAAGATAAGCTAATATACATACAGTTGAGTGGGAAAATGGCACAAAAATTCAAATAACCATAAAACATGCAATGGCAAGCTTAAGCAGGTTTTTCTATTATCAGTGCATTAGACAGCGAGAGGAAAAAAACCCGATAATATTAGTGTATGAAACACGTGAAGATAATAAGCTAATATACAAACAGTTAAAAGGAAAAATGGCAAAAAAAATTCAAATAACATAAAACATCCAATGGCAAGCTTAAGCAGGTTTTTCTATTAACAGTGCGGTAGAGAGCGAGATGCATTAAAAGCAATAGCATTATAGTGTATAAAATATTAAAGATGTAAATTATGAATCATTGGTTCTCAATTTGTATTTAAGCATCTTTATGATCTTGAAATATTTTATTTTGATTGTTATTACTTCTCGTAGTTTATTTATTTCCTTGTTTCCTTTCCCCACTGGGATATGTTTCCCTGTTAGAGCCCTTTTGCTTATAGCATCATGCTTTTTCAACTAGAGTTGTATTATTATTATTATTAGATAAGCTACAACCCTAGATGGAAAAGCAAGATGCTATCAGCCCAAGGGTTCCAACAGGGAAAAATAGCCCAGTGAGGAAAGGAAATATGAAAATAAACGATATGAGAAATAATTAACAGTTAATAAAATATTTAAAAAAAAAAACAGTAACGTCAAATAGATATTTCATATATAAACTATAAAAAGACTTATGTCAATTTAGCTAGTAATAATAATAATAATAATAATAATAATAATGATAATAGTAATAATAATAATAATAATAATAATAATAATAATAATAATAATAATAATAATTAATAATAATGATTAATAATAATGATTAATAATAATAATAATAATAATTAATAATAATAATTAATAATGATAATAATTAATGATAATAATTAATAATAATAATAATTAATGATAATAATTAATAATAATTAATAATAATGACGACGACGATCCACCCCATGCCGCTTGTCACAGTCTGTTATAACCTGTTGCAATATCCGACCGGTGTCTAAGCATTAGAGGCCTTATGCCGCCACTCGTTCTTACTCATGGGAGTAACCCCTTGGAAGGGTCCATTAACGGAAAACTACATAAAGTATATTTTTTTTATTAAAGCTACGAATAATTCAACGAATATTTTTAGTTTGACATTTCATTTAAAATTCAACGAATATTTTTAGTTTGACATTTCATTTAAAAAAGAATGACGCATTAGGCGAGCCGTTTCTCTTTTATAGAAATTGGATGTTTTTAGGATGTTTATGTGACGCAAAAATGATTTATCAGTTTTTTTTTTTTTTTTTTGATGAGGAAAGTCGAAGGTCGAGCACATGGAGAAAAAGGCAATATATACATTAGATGTTTATTCTCTCTCTCTCTCTCTCTCTCTCTCTCTCTCTCTCTATATATATATATATATATATATATACATACAATGTGCTCATGTGCGTACATGTGTAGGCTATATATACACAAACATGAATATATTTGTGTGTGTATGTATGTATGTATGCATGCATGCAAGTGTATATGTATATACATATACTGTATACATTCATGTATATATGTATATATATATATATATAAACAAACCCTCTATGGTTGGGCATATTAATTTTCATAGAAAAGTTAGGATCCAATCAATAACACACAGTAGATTAACATAGGAAGAAAGGGTCCGTGCTGGAAATTCAAGGTTATCTGTTTGATTGGTAAATTATGGCGACTTATTTTTAGGTTAGATAATCCGGGTCACACTGTGCAAATACAAAAAAGAAAAAAAAATTAATTGGCCTTTGTCAATAAAAGCC
>NC_090759.1:77914951-77917451 GCF_036898095.1 Palaemon carinicauda
ACTTGAAGTCGTGCCCTTTACGTTTGGCACTATCTCCTCCTCCT
Source organism: Palaemon carinicauda (assembly GCF_036898095.1). Lineage (NCBI taxonomy): Eukaryota > Metazoa > Arthropoda > Malacostraca > Decapoda > Palaemonidae > Palaemon > Palaemon carinicauda. The sequence continues at coordinate 77,914,996 of NC_090759.1, forward strand.
CTTCCTCCTCCTCCTCCTCCTCCTCTTGCTCCTCTTGCTCCTGCTCCTGCTCCTGCTCCTCTTGCTCCTCCTCCTCTTCTTCTTCTTCCTCCTCCTCTTCCTCTTGCTCCTGCTCCTCCTCCTCTTCTTCTTTTTCTTCTTCTTCTTCTTCTTCTCCCCTTTTTACCTCCCCCTTGAATTTCATTTACTTATTTATTTTGTGGGACTTTTATTGCCATTTTTTCCTATCTATTTCTGCCATGCTTTAAAATTTCAATCTTCCCCCCCCCCCCCGCTTTCATCTTCACCATCACGTCATTTCCCTCCCCACCCCTCCCTCTTATCCCTCCCCCCTATTTTAATCAACCCCTTCTGTCATTTATTTTAATGCCACCCTCCCTGATTCACTCCCCTCCACCTGAAGTTCCTCCTCCTCCTCCTCCACCACCACCACCGACAGGTGACCTTTTAGTGCCTACCTCTACCTGCTTGCTCGCATGTGCCTCCTGTTGTGGCCAGGCACCAGTGTTTTGATTATCTTCCACGGGCACGGCCGAAGGGCCCAGCTGGAAAACGAACGACTATGGCTTATCTCAATTCCCTTCACCGCCATCTCTTCCCGGCTCGAATTTACCGTGTGTACGTGGATGCGTCTTAGCTACAAGGGCCTTTTGTTATTGTTTTTTGTTTACATTTTAATAACGTGTACTTTAATCTACCGTGTGTACGTGGATGCGTCTTAGCTATAAGGGACCTTCTTTTGTTATTGTTTTTTGTTTACAATTTAATAACCTACTTTAATCTACTGTGTGTACGTGGATGCGTCTTAGCTATAAGGGCCTTCTTTTGTTATTGGTTTTTTGTTTACGTTTTTATAACGTGTACTTTAATCTACTGTGTGTACGTGGATGCGTCTTAGCTATAAGGGCCTTCTTTTCTTATTGTTTTTGTTTACGTTTTTATAACGTGTACTTTAATCTACCGTGTGTACGTGGATGCGTCTTAGCTATAAGGGCCTTCTTTTGTTATTATTGTTCTTCTTTACGTTTTTATAACGTGTACTTTAATCTACCGTGTGTACGTGGATGCGTCTTAGCTATAAGGGCCTTCTATTGTTATTGTTTTTTTGTTTGTTTACGTTTTTATAACGTGTACTTTAATCTACCGTGTGTACGTGGATGCGTCTTAGCTATAAGGGCCTTCTTTTGTTATTATTGTTTTTGTTTACATTTTAATAACGTGTACTTTAATCTACCGTGTGTACGTGGATGCGTCTTAGCTATGAGGGCCTTCTTTTGTTATTGTTTTTGTTTACGTTTTTATAACGTGTACTTTAATCTACCGTGTGTACGTGGATGCTTTTTAGCTATAAGGACCTTCTTTTGTTATTGTTCTTTTGTTTACATTTTTATAACGTGTACTTTAATCTACCGTGTGTACGTGGATGCGTCTTAGCTTTAAGGGCCTTCTTTTGTTATTGTTTTTTGTTTACATTTTGATAACGTGGACTTTGATCAGTGTTCATTTATGTATTGAGACATTGATACACTTGAATAAGTCGTAATTTTGATAGGGAATTCTCCGCAAAAATATACTCTTCTCAACCGTATTTCAGTCAAATACGGGCGACCGTAATTTTACCATGCTTTGTTATTATCTTTTATGGGTTGGTGACCGTAATATCATTCCGTTATGTCAATATATCCGTTTTTAAAACGGTAAAAATCCTGGAATAAATGTTACCAGACATTTACCGTTTTTTATGCAAATTTTTAACTGTAATGTACTTCGCTATTTTCTTTTTACTGGAAATGTCCATGTCTGGCAATCTGCTGAACTGACGTTCGAGACCCGCTCAAGGTCGATGGTTTCTTGTGGTGTCTGCAACTACACCATCCTTGTGAGATAAGGATAAGGGGGATTGGGAGAGCCTGTAGGTCTACCTGTTGAGTCATCCATACCCATAGCCTGGCCATCCTTGGTCCTAACTTGGGTGGTTTGGGTGCTGATCATATGTATATATGGTCAGTCTCTAGGGCATTGTCCTGCTTCTAGGAGCTGTAGAGTTACAAGAGCCCGTACTTGCCCATAAGGGCCAGGCAAACTATAGTCCATTTCTTTTAGCGAGGCAGATTTGCACCGACTCGCAACGGTGCACTTTTAGCTCGGAAAAGTTTCCTGATCGCTGATTGGTTAGAATGATCTTGTCCAGCCAATCAGCGATCAGGAAACTTTTCCGAGCTAAAAGGGCACCACTGTGAGTCGGTGCAAATATGCCTTGCTAAAAGAAATGGACTATACAAGAACACATCCTTCTAGGGCACCGTGACTGTCCCTTGCCTCTGCTATTCATGAGCGACCTTTAAACTGTTATTTAGTTTAACGTGGTCCAAGTTAAATGTATTTAAAAAACCTCCATTATCTAATATATCTCAAGTTTCCCTTTGTTTATTTGTATTTATTTTTTCTTATATTTT
>NC_090759.1:77922451-77939951 GCF_036898095.1 Palaemon carinicauda
TTATTGATTTTATTACTTTAAAATATTACTTTAAATATTTTTCTATGAAGTGTCGAGATACAATGGTATGTCCAAACTGCCTTTTTTTAAAAAGTTTCATTTAACTTAAATCTCTGGAGTTGAACAAGGTAAGAAGTTAGTAGTTCATAGGTTATGATGGTTTTAAACTTATTCATTTTATTACTTTAAAATTAGGTTGCGATATTTTTCTATGAAGTGTCAAGTATCAGTTGTGTTAGACACTTTAAGAATTAGTAGTTTATGGATAAGGATAGTTTTAAACTTATTAAAGTTATTAATCTTAAATCAAGTAATGATATAATTTTATAAGTGTTTTAATTAAGGAGCGATATTCTTCTGATTAGTGTCAAGTAAGCGATTTCAATAATTTATTACTTTGAAATTAAATAGCGATATTCTTACTCAAGTGTCAAATACGCGCTTTCAACATTTTATTATTCTTGAATAAAGTAGATATGTAGTTCTAGAAGTATCAAGTAAGCACTTTCAAGCATTTCACTCTTAGATTAAGTAGCGATATAATTTTGCAAGGATCAAGTAAGCGCTTTCAAACATTTTATTATTCTTGAATAAAGTAGCAATATAGTTTTACACGTGTCAATTAAGTAGTTTCAAATATTTTATTTTGAAATGAAGTAGCAATATTATTCTATGAAGTGTCAAGTAAGCGCTTTCAAACATTTTATTTTTCTTGAATAAAGTAGAGATATAGTTCTATAAGTGTCAAGCAAGTGGTTTCAAATATTTTATTACTCTTGAATATTATTCTATGAAGTGTCAGGTAGGCGCTTTCAAACATTTTATTATTCTTGAATAAAGTAGAGATGTTCTATAAGTGTCAAGTAAGTGGTTTCAAATGTTTTATTACTCTTAAATATTATTCTATGAAGTGTCAAGTAAGCGCTTTCAAACATTTTATTTTTCTTGAATAAAGTAGAGATGTTCTATAAGTGTCAAGCAAGTGGTTTCAAATATTTTAGTATTCGTGAATAAAGTAGCGATATAGTTCTATAAGTGTCAAGTAAGTGATTTCAAACATTATATTATTCTTAAATAAAGTAGCGATATAGTTCTATAAGTGTCAAGTAAGCGCTTTCGAACATTTTAGTATTCATGAATAAAGTAGCGATATAGTTCTATAAGTGTTAAGTATGCGCTTTCAAACATTTTAGTGTTCGTGATTAAAGTAGCAATATAGTTCTATAAGTGTCAAGTAAGGGCTTTCAAACATTTTAGTATTCATGAATAAAGTAGGGATATAGTTCTATAAGTGTCAAGTATGCACTTTCAAACATTTAGTATTCGTGAATAAAGTAGCAATATAGTTCTATTGGTGCCAAGTATGCACTTTCAAACAATTTAGTATTCGTGAATAAAGTAGAGATATAGTTCTATAAGTGTCAAGTAAGCGCTTTCAAGCATTTTATCATTCTTGAATAAAGTAGAGATATAGTTCTATAAGTGTCAAGTAAGCACTTTCAAGCGTTTTATTATTCTTGAATAAAGAAGCGATATAGTTCTATAAGTGTCAAGTAAGCACTTTCAAACGTTTTATTATTCATGAATAAAGTAGCGATATAGTTCTTTAAGTGTCAAGTAAGCACTTTCAAGCATTTTATTATTCTTGAATAAAGTAGAGATATAGTTCTATAAGTGTCAAGTAAGCACTTTCAAACGTTTTATTATTCATGAATAAAGTAGTGATATAGTTCTATAAGTGTCAAGTAAGCACTTTCAAACATTATATTACTCTGATATTAAGCAGCGATATAGTTCTGTAAGTGTCAAGTAAGCGCTTTCAAACATTTTATTATTCTTGAATAAAGTAGTGATATAGTTCTATAAGTGTCAAGTAAGCGCTTTCAAACATTTTAGTATTCGTGAATAAATTAGCGATATAGTTCTATAAGTGTCAAGTAAGCGCTTTCAAGCATTTTATCATTCTTGAATAAAGTAGAGATATAGTTCTCTAGGTGTCAAGTATGCACTTTCAAACATTTTAGTATTCGTGAATAAAGTAGAGATATAGTTCTATAAGTGTCAAGTAAGCACTTTCAAGCATTTTATTATTCTTGAATAAAGTAGAGATATAGTTCTATAAGTGTCAAGTAAGCACTTTCAAACGTTTTATTATTCATGAATAAAGTAGTGATATAGTTCTATAAGTGTCAAGTAAGCACTTTCAAACATTATATTACTCTGATATTAAGCAGCGATATAGTTCTGTAAGTGTCAAGTAAGCGCTTTCAAACATTTTATTATTCTTGAATAAAGTAGTGATATAGTTCTATAAGTGTCAAGTAAGCGCTTTCAAACATTTTAGTATTCGTGAATAAAGTATCGATATAGTTCTATAGGTGCCAAATAAGCCCTTTCAAACATTTTAGTATTCGTGAATAAATTAGCGATATAGTTCTATAAGTGTCAAGTAAGCGCTTTCAAGCATTTTATCATTCTTGAATAAAGTAGAGATATAGTTCTCTAGGTGTCAAGTATGCACTTTCAAACATTTTAGTATTCGTGAATAAAGTAGAGATATAGTTCTATAAGTGTCAAGTAAGCACTTTCAAGCATTTTATTATTCTTGAATAAAGTAGAGATATAGTTATGTAAGTGTCAAGTAAGCGTTTTCAAACATTATATTACTCTGAAATTAAGCAGCGATATAGTTCTGTAAGTGTCAAGTAAGCGCTTTCAAACATTTTAGTATTCATGAATAAAATAGGGATATAGTTCTATAGGTGCCAAGTAAGCGCTTTCAAACATTTTAGTATTCATGAATAAAATAGGGATATAGTTCTATAAGTGTCAAGTATGCGCTTTCAAACATTTAGTATTCGTGAATAAAGTAGCAATATAGTTCTATAAGTGTCAAGTAAGTGATTTCAAACATTATATTATTCTTGAATAAAGTAGCGATATAGTTCTATAAGTGCCAAGTAAGCGCTTTCAAACATTTTAGTATTCGTGAATAAAGTAGCGATATAGTTCTATAGGTGCCAAGTAAGCGCTTTCGAGCATTTTATCATTCTTGAATAAAGTAGAGATATAGTTCTATAAGCGTCAAGCAAGTGGTTTCAAATATTTTATTAATCTGAAATATTATTCTATGAAGTGTCAAGTAAGCGCTTTCAAACATTTTATCTTTCTTGAATAAAGTACCGGACATAGTTTTATGTGTCATGTAAGCACTTTCAAATATGTTTTCACTACATAATCGGTAAGGAATTGATAATGCGTTTATCGGTTTATATTACCTTTTTATGATTGATATACAACATAGTGACCAAATTATTATTCTATTCATTACTGGAATAATTATTCTTATTCAAGCATGATTTCCTTTTGTTTCTGATGACGTAAGATATCCTTAGTAATACAATTTGCATTTTGAATTTCAACGAATTTCTATAGGGGATATTTCCCCCCCCCCCCGTATGTTCTTTGTAGTGATTACTGTAGTGTATTATTTCTCTATTATAATCTATGAGGTAAGTGCTGTATTTTTAATGAAGTAATTATTACTATGTATTTTTTTCTGGTGGTAAAAAAAATGTATCTTTCCTATTGGTTCCTGTCATCTGTGAAGTGATTATTACTAATTTTTTTTTCTTGTGGCAAGAAAAGTATATTTCATATTGGTTCCTGTCGTATGTGAAGTGATTATTACTTAGTAATTTATTCTGGTGGTAAAAAATAAGTATATTTCATATTGGTTCCTGTCGTATGTGAAGTGATTATTATTAAGTATATTTTCTTCTTGTGGCAAAAAAAGTATATTTCATATTGGTTCCTGTCGTATGTGAAGTGATTATTATTAAGTATATTTTCTTCTTGTGGCAAAAAAAGTATATTTCATATTGGTTCCTGTCGTATGTGAAGTGATTATTATTAAGTGTTTTTCCTTGTGGTAAAAAAAAAGTATATTTCATATTGCTTCCTGTCGTATGTGAAGTGATTATTGCTAAGTATTTTTTTTTCTTGTGGTTAAAAAAAAGGTATCTTTAGTATTGGTTCCTGTCGTATGTGAAGTGATTATTACTAAGTATTTTTTTCTGGTGGTAAAAAAAAGTATATTTCATATTGGTTCCTGTCGTATGTAAAGTGAATATTACTAAGTATTTTTTTCTTCTTGTGGCAAAAAAGGTATATTTCATATTGCTTCCTGTCGTATGTGAAGTGATTATTACTAAGTATTTTTTTCTTCTTGTGGCAAAAAAGGTATATTTCATATTGCTTCCTGTCGTATGTAAAGTGAATATTACTAAATATTTTTTTTTGTGGCAAATAAAGTATATTTCATATTGGTTCCTGTCGTATGTGAAGTGATTATTACTAAGTATTTTTTTTTCTTGTGGCAAAACAAAGTATATTTCATATTGCTTCCTGTCGTATGTGAAGTGATTATTACTAAGCATTTTTTTTTCTTGTGGCAAAACAAAGTATATTTCATATTGCTTCCTGTCGTCTGTGAAGTGATTATTATTAAGTATTTTTTCTTCTTGTGGCAAAAAAAATATATTTCATATTGCGTAATGTCATCGTAAGCAAAATGTATACATAGGAATTTCTGCCTATTCAGGAAGTACAGTTGGATGCAGAACTTCGTGGTACACCTCGCTCTGAGGAAATGCACCCAGTCACATCCTTACTGCACGGCGAGTGACCAAACGGATAGTGTAGTGAGAAATGGTATCAGTGCTCGGCGGGGTTACACAAAGAAAGTCTCCACTCAGTAAGGGTGTGAGAAGGTGCTCTTCCTAAGAATGAATTGTACCAGGAATTTCTGTGTCCATCTGTACATCTCATTAAATTTAACATTTCTGCCTGGTGACCGCCAGAGGAGGGTTCGAGTCCCGCTCAAACTCGTTTGTTTTTTAGTGTCTGCAGCCTCACCATCCTTGTGAGCTAAGGATGGGAGTTTTGGGGAGCCTATAGGTCTACTTGCTGAATTATCAGCAGCCATTACCTGCCCCTCCATGGTCATAGCTTGGGTGGAGAGGGGGCCTTGAGCACTAATCACACACACACACACACACACACATATATATATATATATATATATATATATATATATATATATATATATATACATATATATATATATATATATATATATTCATATGAATATATATATATATATATATATATATATATATTCATATATATATATATATATATATATATATTCATATATATAAATATATATATATATATATATATTATATATATATATATATATATATATATATATATATATATAATTTATATATACATACACACACACGCACACACACACACACACATATATATATATATATATATATATATATATATATATATGTGTGTGTGTGTGTGTGTGGTCAGTCTCTCGGGCAGTGTGACTGTCCCTTGCCTCTGCTATTCATAAGCGGCCTTTAAAATTTTGAGCATCGTATAAGGATAATGATCGCTGTATAGATATTTGCAGAGAGTCATGTTATTAGAGTCTTATGAAATTAAAGGCAGATTATAAATAAATGGATCTGTTAACCAGAACATCATATTTATTACTTCCGCCAACGAATTTGGAACGTGGTTATGTTTTTGCCCCTGTATGTGTGTTTGTGAACACCTTCCTGGTCACAATTTTAATCGTAGAGTAATGAAACTTGCAGGGATTAACTGTTATGTTAAAAGCTGGTGGTGATTAAATTTTGGAAGGTCTAGGTCACAGGTCAAGGTCAGGGTCAAGCCAAATGTTCAATTTACGTAATCAGCCATAAGTTTGGACATCGTAGTCACAGAGACTTCAAATTTGGTTCATATTTGAGCATATGAAAATCCACGCCAATTAATACAATTTAAGGTCAAAGGTCAAGGTCAACCTTTTAAGGTCAAAGGTCAAGGTCAAGCAAAAGGTTGAGAATTAAGCTGCTGCGGCGGAGGTCTGCGCTCTACTGAGTGTCCCTCTAGTTTTATCATTGTTCCCACTCATGCTAAAGCATCATATTTTCGTATACAGATAAAGTATAAAGGTCAATGACCTTTGATTGATTTTTTGCTCTGAAACCAACTAACCCCCCCCCCACTCCCCCTAAGTTAAGGACATTGGCTTAGATTAAGAAAGATTATTCAGAAAATGGTGCCAAAGAAGTAAGCTATCATAATTCTCTCTCTCTCTCTCTCTCCTCTCTCTCTCTCTCTCTCTCTCTCTCTCTCTCTCTCTCTCTCTCTCGTAACTGTTCATTGGTTTCAATGTCACCCTGATTTGCTTTCAAATTTTCCCAAACTGGTTTTTCACTTTTGACCGAAATACACACACTATACATTATATATATATATATATATATATATATATATATGTATATATATGTATGTATATATGTGTATATATATATATATATATATATATATATATTATGTATATATATCTATATATATTATATATATATTCTATATATATATATATATATATATATATATATATATATATATATGTGTGTGTGTGTGTGTATATATATATATATAATATTATATATGTATATATATATATATATATATATATATATATATATATATATATATATATATATATATATATATATATATATATATATATATATATATATTTTCACACATTTAAATGGATAACACATTCTCATTATCTCTCTCTCTCTCTCTCTCTCTCTCTCTCTCTCTCTCTCTCTCTCTCTCTCCCTCCCCTAGAATTCCCAGTATATTAAAACCATCTTACACCCACTGTTTACAATCATCCGCTTGGCAAACTTGCGAGAAGTGAAGGGAAAAAAAACAAGCAGAACTATTTGGCTTCGTTAATGCTAAACACTGCAGTAAATCGCTCCCACCTCTCTATAGATTTCGCTGTTTGTATTTGATAGGCAATTAGTGGCTCGTGTGAGGTGTGAGGAAATGAAGCTGAGACGATTCGCTTGAGCTGAGAGAGAGAACGCGTGTGTTGTGGATCTTGGCTATACGTTCTTTTTAAACGTTTTCACCTGATTTCGAAATGTTTCCACGTACGTTTATAGTTCTCGTTGTTTATAATAGTGTAGCAAGTTTATTAATAGATTTATAATTCAGGAGGACTTTGTGAAACAGAAATACAATAGATTGTCTTAATCTACACGTGTTGTGGATCTTGGCTATACGTTTTTCTAAACGTTTTTACCTGATTTCGAAATGCTTCCACGTATGTTTATAGTTCTCGTTGTTTATGATAGTGTAGCAAGTTTATTAATAGATTTATAATTCAGGAGGACTTTGTGAAACAGAAATACAATAGATTGTCTTAACCTACACGTGTGGTGGATCTCGGCTATACGTTTTTTTAAACGTTCTCACCTGATTTCGAAATGTTTTCACGTACGTTTATAGTTCTCGTTGTTTTTAATAGTGTAGCAAGTTTGTTAATAGATTTGAAATTCTTAAGGACTTGATGAATTGGAAATTATTTTTTTTTCTTAATCAGACAGGCAGGCAGACAGAGTTAGAAAATTTATGTTTTTATTATGTAATAGTTTTCCACCGTCACTTATTACTGTAGAAGATATAGACGTTTAAATACCATATTAAAATATATTCTTCGTTGAAGCAGTGAGGGGCAGTATAAAAGATAATGCTTATTATGGAATTCAAGTCTTGATATGTCATGGTTATATCCATATAAAAAAAAATGTAGGTATCATATCTTGAATAGTGTTTGCCGTCGTAAATTAAACGGAATTATTATTATTATTATTATTATTATTATTATTATTATTATTATTATTGTTGCTGTTGTTGTTGTTGGTGTTGGTGTATTCATTATCATTATTGTTATTGATATTATTTTTTTTGTTGGTATATTAATCGTTATTATTGTTGTTGTTGTATTCATTATTATTATTGCTATTGTTTTTGTTGATGTATTAATTGTTGTTGTTGTTGTATTCATTATTATTATTATTATAGCTATTATTTTTGTTTTTGTTGGTCTATTTATTATAATTATTGTTGCCATTAATATTTTTATTATTGTTGTTGTTGTTGTTGTTGCTGCTGCTGTTGTATTCACTATTACTCCTTTTCAATAGGTGGACCAACTTTTAAAAAGACATGTCCTGAAACTTAATAAACGCACAGAAATCTTTCAATTCTTATACTGTACTTACATTTTGACGCGATATTATTCGTCTCTTGCTTCCATTACTGCAGTAATACCATCTTAAAAAATCTCGACATAAGACGATCATCTTCCGCGACCTATATCTCCCTCGAAGAGGATTTCCACCCTAATATCCCCCGGCATTAAAGGCGGATTTCCCCTAACAAAACACGACTTTGCATTCAATGAAGAGACGATTTCCGATCTTACTGAGAGTGGTCGTAAGGGGGAAGTTCCCTTGGGCTTTTAGCTTCATAGGTATTAATAGGTAACTACGTTCTGATCGATTTGTATGCAAAGGGTGATCAAGATGAAATTTCATAGGATACAAGGTGCCGTACTTTCTCTCTCTCTCTCTCTCTCTCTCTCTCTCTCTCTCATTCATTTAGGCGAAGTTAGATCCTTTTTAATCTCCTTGTATTTAGGTAAGCTTATACGAATTCCTGTAGCATTAATACAAGCATTTTATATATATATATATATATATATATTATATTATATATATATATATATATATACATGTATATATATGATATATATATATACATATATATATATATGATATATATATGTATATATAGTATATATATATATATTTATTTTATATATATATATATATATATATAAAATGTATGTATGTATAATATACATTTGTGTATATCGATATTTATATGTATATATATGTATAAATTATATATATATATATATATATGTATATATATATATCTTTGTGTATGTTGTAAATATAAAGTTTTGCACATGTATATATACGTATAATTTAAATGAAACAATCCTTCTATAACGTTTACTTTCATATAAATGCAAAAGGCTTAAGCAAGTTGCATAATAACTTTGAACCGCTATTTCCAAGCTAACCGCACTACACCCTGAAGTGTATCGTACGCAATCTTCCTTTCAAGAAACTAGTTCTTCGAGAAAGCAACCGTTGTTATTAACTTTTAAGTGTTTTGGAGCCGGAAGGTGAAAAAAAAATTATACTCTTTAATATACTTGAGTATCTCTGGTAACTATAGTCAATTCTTTTTAGTGAGGCAGGTTTGCACAGACTCACGGGGGTGCCCTTTTAGTTCGGAAAAGTTTCCTGATGGCTGATTGGTTGGACAAGAAAATTCTAACCAATCATATAGTAGGAAACTTTTCCGAGCTAAAAGGGCACTGCTGCGAGTCGGTGGAAATGCGCCTCATTAAAAAAAATTGAGTATAATTCTCTTGAGTATCTCTCTGTTATCTGGTTTATTTTTGTTAGCTATGATTACTATTACTAGTACTACCACTACTATTATTCTGTTTCCTTATTTCCTTTCCTCACTGGGCTATTTTCCCTGTAGGAGCCCTTGGTCGTATAGTATCCTGCTTTTCTAACTAGGTTTGTGGGGTATCAACTACTACTACTATTCGGTTTCCTCATTTCCTTTCCTCGCTGGGCTATTTTCCCTGTTGGAGGCCTTGGTCGTATAGCATCTTGTTATACTACTACTAATTCATTTTTGTTTGGTTTATTATTATTATTATTATTGTTAATATTTTTGATATTATTATTATTATTATTATTATTATTATTATTATTACCACTACTCCTTGTTAAGCTACAACCTCTAGTTGGAAAAGCAGGATGCTATAAGGCCAAGGGCTCCAACAGGGAAAATAGCCCAGTGAGGAAAGGAAAGGTGATAAACTACCAGAGAAGTTTAAGAACAATAACAACTTTGAATTAAATCTTTCATATATAAACTGTAAAACTTGAGAATAACAAGAGGAAGAGAAACATGATGGAATATTGTCCTGTACGGATATTAAAAAACAAAGATGACTTATTCTAGTTTATCTGATGACCTATTTGTCTCTGAAGATGATTGAAAATCCCGGAATTCTTAAAGCCGTCCGACTGAGGCTTATTGTTCAGATAATCTCCGAGACACACACACACACACACACACACACACACGGACAGATAGCCCGGACCGTCTTTCGGACAGGGGCTCTTTGACAGTCAGTCATAGCTCCCCAAATCTTCGAGATAAAGATCGGCCAGTTCGAGCCACCAAAACATTGTCACAATCTCCACATGGTACAGCTGTTTATTGTCTAATAGGTAGTAGGTTGGCCAGGGCACCAGCCACCCATTAAGATACTACCGCTATCGAGTTATGGGGTCGTTTGACTGGCCAGACAGTACTACATTGAATACTTCTCTCTGGTTACGGATCATTTTCCATTTTCCTACACAGGCACTGAATAATCTGGCCTATTCCGTAAGCCCTTTCCACACGATCGAGCATGCCCGACGGGCAAACAGTGATACCAGGCCACAAGAGTTAGTGAAAATGAGGTTTGGTGACGTTGGAAGCGGGAAAACTGAAGGCAGGGATCTGGCAACAGTGTATGATGCCAGTTCCCTGTCTGTGGTTTTCCCGCTTCTGACGTCATTAACCCTCATTCTTACTAACTATTGTGGTCTGGTATCACTGTTTGCCCGTCGGGCATGCTCGATCGTGTGGACAGGGGTTTACATATTCTCCGCTGTCCTCATACATCTGACAACCAAACAATTCTCCTTTACCCAAGGGGTTAACTAGAGTACTGGAATTGTTCAGAGGCTATCATTATAGCATTTTGTAAATTCCGGATTCGATATCTTGTTTTTGTTTTGATAAACATCATTAAGGACACTTCCTATGGTCCTGGGATAGGAAAAAAATCAAGGGAGCCATCAGCTTTTAATATTCTTAGTTCGATTTTTAATACTTTCTATATGTGGGATTTTTATTTTGTTTTTGAAATCTTTCTTGATTGGTAACTGACTGATCTCTAAGGCAAGGAACTCTTCCAGGAGAAGGACGCTCCAAAATCAAACCCTTGTTCTCTAGTCTTGGATACTGCCATAGCCTATTTACCATTGTCTTCCACTGTTTTGGGTTAGAGTTCTCTTGCTTTGGGGTACACTTTGGCATACTATTCTATCTTATTTCTCTTCCTCTTGTTTTGTTAAAGTTTTTGTACAGGAAATACTTATTTTAATGTTGTTACTGTTCTTAAAATATTTTATTTTTACTTTTTTCCTTTCCTTTCTGGGCTATTTTCCCTGTTGGAGCCGGTGGGCTTATAGCATCATGCTTTTCCAACTAGGATTGTAGCTTATCAAATGATAATAATAATCATAATAATAATAATAATAATAATGATAATAATAATAATCTTTGTAATATATCGTTTTGCCTTTGTTAATGGCTTTTCTATTATATTCGTCTGGTACATTAACTGAATGAGTTGTATATGAATAATTTCAAGTTCTCTATTTAAGTAAGCATGAGAACAGATTTTCAATCCTCTTAGTAAAAGATTACAACCTAATTCAAGCTTTAGTGAAACATAATGGTAATTTAGGAAATGAATGTAGGAAACCGAAAACAAAGTTGGTTTTCTTTATCAAGTGAAGGATTTCTTTATAATTGATATGTCCAAGAAAAAATCTATCTTTTTGTTCATTCGGTTTTTAATTTAATGTCTTATGGAGCGCGCCTATTAATCTTAACAAACAACATAGAAATGGAGCCCTGAGTTTACAAAGTACCACATGGAGATTGTGAAGTCTACGCAGGACAAACTAGCCGTTCTCTATCTCAGAGTTAACAAAATAACATAGAAATGGAGCCCTGAGTTTACAAAGTACCACATGGAGATTGTGACAAAGTCTACGCAGGACAAACTAGCCGTTCTCTATCTCAGAGTTAACAAAATAACATAGAAATGGAGCCCTGAGTTTACAAAGTACCACATGGAGATTGTGACAAAGTCTACGCAGGACAAACTAGCCGTTCTCTATCTCAGAGTTAACAAAATAACATAGAAATGGAGCCCTGAGTTTACAAAGTACCACATGGAGATTGTGACAAAGTCTACGCAGGACAAACTAGCCGTTCTCTATCTCAGAGTTAACAAAATAACATAGAAATGGAGCCCTGAGTTTACAAAGTACCACATGGAGATTGTGACAAAGTCTACGCAGGACAAACTAGCCGTTCTCTATCTCAGAGTTAACAAAATAACATAGAAATGGAGCCCTGAGTTTACAAAGTACCACATGGAGATTGTGACAAAGTCTACGCAGGACAAACTAGCCGTTCTCTATCTCAGAGTTAACAAAATAACATAGAAATGGAGCCCTGAGTTTACAAAGTACCACATGGAGATTGTGACAAAGTCTACGCAGGACAAACTAGCCGTTCTCTATCTCAGAGTTAACAAAATAACATAGAAATGGAGCCCTGAGTTTACAAAGTACCACATGGAGATTGTGACAAAGTCTACGCAGGACAAACTAGCCGTTCTCTATCTCAGAGTTAACAAAATAACATAGAAATGGAGCCCTGAGTTTACAAAGTACCACATGGAGATTGTGACAAAGTCTACGCAGGACAAACTAGCCGTTCTCTATCTCAGAGTTAACAAAATAACATAGAAATGGAGCCCTGAGTTTACAAAGTACCACATGGAGATTGTGACAAAGTCTACGCAGGACAAACTAGCCGTTCTCTATCTCAGAGTTAACAAAACAACATAGAAATGGAGCCCTGATTTTACAAAGTACCACATGGAGATTGTGACAAAATCTACGTAGGACCAACTAGCCGTTCTCTATCTCAGAGTTAACATTGTGACAAAGTCTACGTAGGACAAACTAGCCGTTTTCTATCTCAGAGTTAACAAAACAACATAGAAATGGAGCCCTGAGTTTACAAAGTACCACATGGAGATTGTGACAAAGTGTACGTAGGACAAACTAGCCGTTCTCTGTCTCAGAGTTAACAAAAAAACATAGAAATGGAGCCCTGATTTTACAAAGTTCCATATGACAATTGTGATAAAGTCTACGTAGGACCAACTAGCCGTTCTCTATCTCAAAGATTATCTGAACCACGGTCCAGATACAACGTTGTACGACAATGATCTGACCGCGAAAGATCTCCCAGATAATGGCTTTGCGAATTGGGTTTTTCATTTATCCTACAGACCTGGGGCATCAGATGAACTGTGGATGAGCCTCTTTGGTATTTAAATATCTGTCGGTACTTGAAGTTCCTGAAATCATCATCTACTTCCCCACTGTTATCTCTACATTAAGGGGTTGGTTGCCTGATTCGCGCTTTCCTATGCTTTCGATCAAAGGCATCCTCTTCCACAAAACCTCTTCCCTCCATATCATCTCTTATCTTGCCATCTAATTCTGTGGTCCCA
The DNA here is from genome assembly GCF_036898095.1 of Palaemon carinicauda. Classification (NCBI taxonomy): domain Eukaryota; kingdom Metazoa; phylum Arthropoda; class Malacostraca; order Decapoda; family Palaemonidae; genus Palaemon; species Palaemon carinicauda. The sequence goes on from NC_090759.1 coordinate 77,935,875, forward strand.
AACCTCTTCTCTCCATACCATCCTTCACCTTTTCTCGCCATAATTCTGTGCCCACAAACCTCTTCTCTCCATATCATCCTTCACCTTATCTTGCCATCTAATTCTGTCTCCAAATCTCTTCTCTCCCTATCATCCTTCACCTTAACTTGCCATCTAATTTTGTGCCCCCAAACCTCTTCCCTCCATAACATCCTTCACCTTATCTTGCCATCTAATGCTGTCTCCAAACCTCTTCTCTCCTTATCATCCTTCACCTTATCTTGCCATCTAATTCTGTCTCCAAACCTCTTCTCTCCATATCATCCTTCACCTTTTCTCGCCATCTAATTCTGTGCCCCCAAACCTCTTCTCTCCATATCATCCTTCGCCTTATCTTGCCATTTAATTCTCTCTTTCCAAACCTCTTCTCTCCATATCATCCTTCATCTTCTCTCGCCATCTAATTCTCTTACTCCCTCTTGATCTTCTCCCCCCTATAGATTCCTCCCAAGCCCTCCCCACTCTCTCCCCATCATCCATCCTGGAATTGGCCATCATAATCCAAACAAATATGAATTTATCCGAGGGACAATGGAAAGTTGACATAGTAGACAGTACCCTTCTGAATCACATCATCAAAAGCAGGGTCTATAGAATATATAGACCTTAATCAAATGAATAATCCAGCAAGACTGATCGACCGCCAAGTAACCTCCAATTTGGCAAAAATCATTAAAACACCGAGACTTAGGTTTTCAGTTATCCTTAAAACTAGATATCCTAAAATACAGACTTAGTTTTTCAGGAACGCACCTGAAAGATAATAAATCTGGATAATCCTTCACTCGACCAACAACACCCATTTTATATCAACGTAGAATCAACTGTTTCCAGTATTATTATTATTATTATTATTATTATTATTATTATTATTATTATTATTATATGTGACTCATCAAATATGACAGCTATTTAGATAGGTATGCACACACATACACGAGGCCCCCCCTCTCACCATGGTATGACTATTCCCTCTCCCCATTATTATTATTATTATTATTATTATTATTATATGTGACTCATCAAATATGACAGCTATTTAGATAGGTATGCACACACATACACGAGGCCCCCCCCTCTCACCATGGTATGACTATTCCCTCTCCCCATTATTATTATTATTATTATTATTATTGCCTGATGTATTCACGTTTATGTTCCAATTGGGAAGTGTAGTAAACTGCTATTTTTGGAACCCTTTTAATTAAGGGTTGTTTACATATATATACGTGATCGCTATAGCTGTTCATTTTAAACATTTATTTTATAATGAAAATAACATTTTTTAGCGTAACAAATCATTATTTTTGGGAATAATAATAATAATAATAATAATAATAATAATAATAATAATAGCCTTTATCAACTTCTCTCCCTTTACATCTAGAAGACGGCCAATGTGTTTTCGTTAAAAGTAATTAATCTTGTTTCCTTAGTTTTGTTTTTTATGGGTCTTTCTGAGATACATACATACGTACGAACATATTTACTGAAGTAAACTGTAGTCATCATCTGTGAAACTGGCGACAGTTTAAGTTTTCCCAATAGTTGAATCTTTGTTGTTGACCTTTTTCCTGCCTAAGAGGGATTAGAAACCAATTTCCAAAGGCTCTGAAGACTAAAGTGTAAAAAACTCCTCTCTCTCTCTCTCTCTCTCTCTCTCTCTCTCTCTCTCTCTCTCTCTCTCCTCTCTCTCTCTCTCTCTCTCTCTCTCCTCTCTCTCTCTCTCTCTCACTTTTAAGAATGCAATGGATTTCAGTGGTGTTGAGAAAACTTAAAGTGGGAAACCCCGACTCCACATTTGGAATAATTGTCCTTTTTTCGAGTCTGGTATCTTGGAAGAAGCCATTTTACAGGAGAGCATAATGCCATTATAACCTCCGCCAACGAATTTTGAAGGAGGTTATGTTCCCCCCCCTATTTGTGTGTATGTTTGTTCATGAACAACTTCCTGGCCATAATTGCAATCGTAATGAAACTTGCAGGGATTAACTTACGTAGAACGCTGGAAATTATTAAATTTTTGAAGCTCAGAGTTAAAGGTCAAGGTCAGAGTCAAGCAAAATGTCCAATTTACGTAATCAACCGTAATTTTTGACATCGATGTCACAGAGACTTCAAACTAGGTTCATATTTGAGTGTATGAAAATTCACGCCAATTAATGCATGTTAGTATGAAAGGTCAAGGTTGAGCAAAAGGTCGAGAAATAATCTGCCGCGGCGGAGGTGTGCGCTCTACTGAGTATCCCTCTAACTCTTACTTTCCATTATTCCACCATCTGTTGTTATGGTTAGGACTCATTAATGTTTTTGACTACGAAAATATTGTATCGAATAGAAAATAATAATTACGAACTCCCCTATATAATAAGAAGCAAGTGACTGGCTATATTTAAATATATATTTCTTTCCCGTCACGCGCAAGGGGAGAGGGAGCAGTCATACCCTGGCGAGAGTGAGTATCCCTAGAGGTACACTCGGAAACCAATATCCCAGAAATTGCCGAACCAGCGGGTTTTAGTCAGTCTAAATTTGAATATAGTCAGTCTAAATTTGAATATACTTCTTTCCGGTCACGCTAAACTCTCCCCGTCCCTCAGGTAGGGTGGGGGAGTAGCCATACCTTGGTGAGAGTGAGTATCCCTAAAGGTACACTCGGAAACCACTATCCCACAAATTGCCGAACCAGCGTGTTGTAGTCAGGCTATATTTAAATATATTTATTTCCGGTCTATGGTAAACTCTCCCCGTCCCTCGGGTAGGGTGGGGGAATAGCCATACCCTGGTGAGAGGGGGGCCTCGTGTATGTGTGTGAATACCTATCTAAATAGCTGTCATATTTATGATAATAATAATAATAATAATAATGTATTGGAAAGCTTATGGTGCAATGCAGGGAGTGTCTAATTGATACTCGAATCCAATGAGAGAGAGAGAGAGAGAGAGAGAGAGAGAGAGAGAGAGAGAGAGAGAGAGAGAGAGAGGGAGAGAAATTTGTCATAAGATGATATTGACGTATCAATACTAAATGGAGCCAAGATTATTAGTTATAAACTTCTTAAAGAATTTGCATAAAGTATATTTTATTTTTTATTTTATTTTAAATTTTTGGATTAACAGGAACAACTACTTGCTTTGTTGTTTAATTAATGACTTTGTTTTTTCGTTAATGGAATTCGGGATGACTCATATCATATAACAATTTCTTTATCTTAATGACTGCTTGATTTAGGGTAACCAGTTAGACATTCTGTTTGTTTGTTTGCTTGTTTTGCTTCAACGGGGTCTAATTTATTATTATTATTATTATTATTGTGATGATGATGATGATGATGATGATGGTGGTGATGTGATTATTATTATTATTATTATTATTATTATTATTATTATTATTATTATTTATTATTATTAAATTTATAATGATGGTGGTGATGTGATGAATGGTATTATAATGATGATAATGCGATTTATTATTATTATTATTATTATTATTATTATTATTATTATTGTTGTTGTTGTTTTAATTTCTAAGCATTATTTTGAAGATCATTTTAATTATAAGACGCTCTAAATGTTCAATTCCATCGTCTAGACGTTATATTACGCCATCAGTCACGAATAAAAATTTTAGTCAATGAAAGCAAACAAATTGCTTTAACAAACAGTAGATAACATTAGTAAATACCCTCCACTTCCTATATTAAAGAAACGGAAGCATAATGCTTTTATCTTATCTTGTCCCTCCTACAAGAGTATAATAAATTCGTATATTCACTCTTAATGGAGACGGCAATAAAGACTAATTTCCTATTCCACATGCAGATGCCTTTTGGGAGATAATACTAGTGGGTAAGGGACCGGGGGTGGGGGGGGGATAGCTGTCCCTTTACCGCATGATTCACGTTTTTCATCCTTATGGGAGGGAGAAGTAAGGTTCATTTTTGCCCGACACGGAACGGGTGCAAAGATACTCGCCGGGTATTTAAATGACGGACCGTGTGATGCTTATTATTAAAGGCTAGTTTTCCTCGTTTGTTA
>NC_090759.1:77947451-77952451 GCF_036898095.1 Palaemon carinicauda
GTTTTTGTTTGTTTTTTAAATTTTATTTATTATTATTATTATTATTATTATTATTGTAATTGTTATTATTATTATTATTATTATTATTATTATTATTATTATTATTATTATTATTATTATTATTATTATTATTATTTTTATTATTAACATTATTATTATTATTATTATTATCAATATTATTGTATTATTATTGTTATTATTATTATTATTATTATTATAATCATTTCTATTATTACCTGCTAAGCTACCACCCTAATTGGAAAAGCAGGATGCTATAAGCCCAAGGGCCCCAACAGGGAAATATAGCTCTCTGAGGGAGGAAATAAGGATATAAATAAAACTGAATGAGAAGTAATGAATAATTAAAGTAAAATATTTTAAAAACAGTAACATTAAAATATCTTTTTATATATAAACTAAAAAGTCATGTGTCAGCCTGTTCAACATCAAAATATTTGCTGTAAGTTTCAGCTTTTGAACTTGTATAGGAATTTAAGTGATATTGGATTTTCATGAATTTTAAGGTTGAGGTTACATTATATTTCAATTATTTTTTTTCAAAAAATGGATATCATTTCAACTTCATTATTTTCAATAGTGAATATAATTTCATTTTTTTTTCAAATATTGAGATCATTTCAAACTCCTTATTTTCAATAGTGAATATAATTTCATTTTTTTTTCAAAAATTTAGATAATTTCAAATTCCTTATTTTAAATAGTGAATATAATTTCCATTTTTTTTTCAAAAATTGAGATAATTTCAACTTCCTTATTTTCAATAGTGAATATAATTTCAGAGTCCTTTTATTTTACCTTTATCTTTCATTGTTTTACATTTAAATGCAATGTTAACACTAGACAAACTTTTATATCTTAGAAAATGCCATGCTTGGAAATATTATTATTATTATTCAACGTGAAATTTTAGTGCCTACTAAAAACACTATCTTGTTACTTGCTAAGCTACAACTCTAGCTGGAAAAAGCAGGATGCTATAAGCCCAAGGGCTCCAACAGAGAAAAATAGCGGGTTTTAGACATTGAGGGCTCAAAAGGAAACGAAAATAGCCTATTAAAATTTCCAGTTGGTCTTAGAAAACCTTCCATCCAATCCTGGAATGTACTTCCTGGAATGTGCTCGGCATGTCGCAACACGTTTGAAACGTGTCTGGGAGTCGAGTCATGCCACTCGGAGCCAGACCTTTAAGAGTAACAGGACGAGGTGTTTATTTTGCGCAGAAGAAATCAATAGTGAGAGAGAGAGAGAGAGAGAGAGAGAGAGAGAGAGAGAGAGAGAGAGAGAGAGAGAGTCAAAGTCAAAAGTCAAAAACCTTTATTCCATTATAAAATGGTTATTCTGTTACATAACAATATAAATTATTTACATAAAATTCACAATAATTGGATTGTAAAAATCTAGGATATATATACATTCAAGTAAAATAAAAAAAAAATATTGCTTAAGTTTCTTTTTGAATACATCAGAACTAACATTTGTACATTTTCTTATTTCCAGAGGTAGTTTGTTCCAGCAAGCTGGGCCCCTTATTGCCATTGAGAGACAGAGAGAGAGAGAGAGAGAGAGAGAGAGAGAGAGAGAGAGAGGCCAATCATATTTTAGTGGGTTGTTCCATGACCGCATTATGCATTTGCACGAATAACCATTTCGTCTTTACTTCTCTTTCCCTTTTCTGTTCTGTCTGCGTCCTCTTGATAGATTTGCTTCCTTCATTCCTTCTTTTACAAGTTTCTCTATTTTTATCGTTTACTCAGTAATGTAACAGCACGGCGAATGGCCTCCTAAACACTAGCGCCTGGCTATATGACCTAAATTTATCCAGGGGTTGTGGTGGCCGATGCGGTAACGTCCCTAACTGCTGAATGCCAGACTGGGGTTCGAGTCCCGCTCAAACTCGTTACTTTCTTTGGTCGCTGCAACCTCACCATCCTTGTGAGCTAAGGATGGTGGGTTTGGGGGAGCCTATGGGTCTATGTGCTGAGTCATCAGCAGACATTACCTGGCCCTCATTGGTCCTGGCTTGGGTGGAGAGGGGGGTTGGGCGCTGATCATATATATATAAATGGTTATTTTGACTCATTGCATCACTCAATGGTTTGATTTTGGAGTGTCCTTCTCCTAGAAGAGCTGCTTACCATAGCTAAAAAGTCAATCAATCAATCAACAGTATACAATGAGTGACGCAATGGGGTTATTTTGACCCATTGCGTCACTCAATGGTTTGGATTTAGAGTCCTTCTCCTAGAAGAGCTGCTTACCATAGCTAAAGTGTCAATCAGTCAATCAACAGTATACATTGAGTGACGCAATGGGGTTATTTTGACCCATTGCGTCACTCAATGGTTTGATTTTGGAGTGTCGAGAAGAGCTGCTTACCATAGCTAAAGAGTCATTCAATCAACAGTATACAATGAGTGACGCAATGGGGTTATTTTGACCCATTGCGTCACTCAATGGTTTGATTTTGGAGTGTCGAGAAGAGCTGCTTACCATAGCTAAAGAGTCATTCAATCAACAGTATACAATGAGTGACGCAATGGGGTTATTTTGACCCATTGCGTCACTCAATGGTTTGATTTTGGAGTGTCCTTCTCCTAGAAGAGCTGCTTACCATAGCTAAAGATTCAATCAGTCAATCAACAGTATACAATGAGTGACGCAATGGGGTTATTTTGACCCATTGCGTCACTCAATGGTTTGATTTTGGAGTGTCCTTCTCCTAGAAGAGCTGCTTACCATAGCTAAAGATTCAATCAGTCAATCAACAGTATACAATGAGTGACGCTATGGGTCAAAATAACCCCAATTATCCGCCATATGTCTTTTTATAGTTTATTTATGACATATTTGTTTTTGATGTTGTTAATAGTTTATATATGACATGTCTGTTTTGACGTTGTTACTTATTTTAGAATGATTTATTGTTAATTTGTTCTCTTCGTTTATTTATTTCCTGATTTCCTTTCCTCATTGGGCTATTTTTCCCTGTTGGAGCCCCTGGGCTTATAGCATCTTGCTTTTCCAACTAGGGTTGTAGCTTGGATAGTAATAATAATAATAATAATAATAATCGACCTTGACTTTCAGTATTGTATGAGCTGCAGACTCTACATTCATATACAGAGGATTGAAGTTATGATTTATTGTCAATTTGTTCTCTTCATTTATTTATTTCCTTATTTCCTTTCCTCACTGGGCTATTTTTCCCTGTTGGAGCCCCTGGGCTTATAGCATCTTGCTTTTCCAACTAGGGTTGTAGCTTGGATAGTAATAATAATAATAATCGACCTTGACTTTCACTATTGTATGAGCTGCAGACTGCATTCACTGATTTCCTTTCCTCACTGGGCTATTTTTCCCTGTTGGAGCCCTTGGGCTTATAGCATCTTGCTTTTCCAACTAGGGTTGTAGCTTGGATAGTAATAATAATAATAATAATACTCGACCTTGACTTTCACTATTGTATGAGCTGCAGACTCTACATTCATTTACAGTGGATTGAAGTTCAAAGAGTTAAAAGGATTAGTGAGGGAGTTTTGAGCTAAAGTTCACGGGCCGGGGGGGGGGGGGGGTGTTCAGCTGTGTTTGGGAAAGTACGTCATATTAAACAGTAATTCATTTTCAGTGAATGACGTATAACGGGATACCTTAACGCGGTGTGAAAAGGTTTGAACGTTTGTTTATCGATATGATCAGCAGAGCTGTACTAGTCAGGGCCATCCATACTTGGTTGGTTTGCTGTGAGCGATCAGACGGAAATCGCCTACCATCACCATTCCGCAGTTTGGCAGCGTGGTGATGATAAGTGGCTAAAAGCCAGACATGAATAAGGATATTTCTGAGGTCTTTGTCCTGTAGTGGACTAGAAGCGGCTGCAATTGTCGTTTTTTGTTATATATATATATATATATATATATATATATATATTATATATATATATATATATACAATTATAATAATTATTATTATTATTATTATTATTATTATTATTACTAGCTAAGCTACAACCCTATTTGGAAAAGCAAGATGCTATAAGCCCAAGGGTTCCAACAGGGAAAAATAGCCCAGTGAGGAAAGGAAACAAAGAAATAAATAAACGATCTGAGAAATAATGAACAATTAAAATAAAATATTCTAAAAACATTAACAACACCGAAACAGATATTTCATATATAAACTATAAAAGGACTTATTGTGATAATTTATAATTTGATAGGGCTGTGTAAAAAATTTATTATTATTATTATTACTAGCCAAGCTACAACCCTAGTTGGAAAAGCAAGAAGCTATAAGCCCAAGGGCTCCAATAGGGAAAAATAGTTCAGTGAGGAAAGGAAATAAGGAAATAAATAAATGATGAGAATAAATTAAAATATATCATTCTAAAAACAGTAACAGCGTCAAAACAGATATGTCTTATATAAACTATTAACAACGTCAAAAACAGATATGTCATATATAAACAATAAAAAGACTCATGTCAGCCTGGTCAACATAAAAACATTTAGGGAAAAATAGCCCAGTGAGGAAAGGAAATTAGGAAATAAATAAATGATGAGAATAAATTAACAATATATCATTCTAAAAACAGTAACAGCGTCAAAACAGTTATGTCCTATATAAACTATTAACACCGTCAAAAACAGATATGTCATATATAAACTATTAACAATGTCAAAAACAGATATGTCATATATAAACGATTAACAACGGTAAAACAGTTATGTCCTATATAAACTATTAACAATGTCAAAAACAGATATGTCCTATATAAACTATTAACAACGGTAAAACAGATATGTCCTATATAAACTATTAACAACGTCAAAAACAGATATGTCCTAAATAAACTATTAACAACGTCAAAAACAGATATGTCATATATAAACAATAAAAAGACTCATGTCAGCCTGGTCAACATAAAAACATTTGCTCCAACTTATTATCATCAATTTCCCCCAAGGGAGTTTGGTCAACAC
>NC_090759.1:77962451-77972451 GCF_036898095.1 Palaemon carinicauda
AGCTCAGTGAGAAAAGGAAACAAAGAAAATTAAAATATTTTAAGAAGAGCAACAATATTAAAATAGATATCACTTTATAAACTATAAACTATAACTAAAGATTCTCTTGTACCATTACCAAGAGGAAAGTGACCACTGAACAATTACAGTGTAGTAACCCCTTGGGTGAAGAATTGTTTGGTAATTGTTTGGGCTACGGTACTACATGATTCTCTGAGAATGTTTGAAGGTTTAAAGGCCGCTCATGAATGGCAGAGGCAAGGGACTGTGGCATTACCCTATCGAGCGGGACAATGTCTTAGAGACTGACCATATTATTATTATATCAGCGCCTAAGCCCCCTCTACACAAAGCTAGGACTAAGGAGGGCTAGACAATGGCTGCTGATGACTCGGCAGATAGACCTATAGGCTTCCCCAAACCTCCCATCCTTAGCTCACAAGGTTGGTGAGGTTACAGCGACCAAATTAACTAACGATTTTGAGCAGGACTCGAACCCTAGTATAGCGTTCACCTGTTAAGAGACGTTACCACATCGGCCATTACAGTTGGATGTTTCTCTACCTTGGAGTTGTTAGTCACGTACTTCTCTGTGTGCAGACCTCCACCAAGGCAGTTAATTTCTCGAAACCAGCTTGCCTTTCCTAGAATCAATTTAAACCGGTTACGTATTTGAAGTCTGTATGACAACCATGTGCGAACTGGGTCTTAAGGTTAGGGATAATTCCGTCAACCTTTTGCTTGACCTTGACCTTTGATCGAGTACTTTCAAAATTGAATCAATTCCACGTCTCTGCATAACAATCAATCCCTGAGAGTTTCACTCCTCTATGAGTAAAATTGTGGCCAAGAAGTTGTTCTCAAACAGACAAACGGACAAACAATGACGAAAACATAACCTCCTCCCAACTTCGTTGGCTGAGGTAAAAAAAGTTAGTCTCGTGCTTCTCAGTACTGGGATGTTAGTCAGATGTTTCTCTGCACATTCTGCAACAAGAAATAACCAAGCTATTAGCAAGAACCAAATTCAAATCTTATTTGAACCCTCTTAGACCAAATTTGAAACTTTTTTACAATTTCAAAGCCTAATTTGAACCCTCTTAGACCAAATTTGAAACTTTTTTACAATTTCAAAGCCTAATTTGAACCCTCTTAGACCAAATTTGAAACCTTTTTTTTTTTTTACAATTTCAAACGTTTTTTACAATTTCAAAGCCTGATTTGAACCCTCTTAGACCAAATTTGAAGCTTTTTTTTTTTTACAATTTCAAAGCCTAATTTGAACCCTCTTAGACCAAATTTGAAACTTGTTACAATTTCAAAGCCTAATTTGAACCCTCTTAGACCAAATTTGAAACTTTTTTACAATTTCAAAGCCTAATTTGAACCCGCTTAGACCAAATTTGAAACTTTTTTACAATTTCAAAGCCTAATTTGAACCCTCTTAGACCAAATTTGAAACTTGTTACAATTTCAAAGCCTAATTTGAACCCTCTTAGACCAAATTTGAAACCTTTTTTTTACAATTTCAAACGTTTTTTTACAATTTCAAAGCCTGATTGAACCCTCTTAGACCAAATTTGAAACTTTTTTTTTTACAATTTCAAAGCCTAATTTGAACCCTCTTAGACCAAATTTGAAACTTGTTACAATTTCAAAGCCTAATTTGAACCCTCTTAGACCAAATTTGAAACTTTTTTTTTACAATTTCAAAGCCTAATTTTCAACTCTTTTAGTCCAAATTTGAAACTTTTTTACAATTTCAAAGCCTAATTTGAACCCTCTTAGACCAAATTTGAAACTTGTTACAATTTCAAAGCCTAATTTGAACCCTCTTAGACCAAATTTGAAACTTTTTTACAATTTCAAAGCCTAATTTGAACCCTCTTAGACCAAATTTGAAACTTTTTTTTACAATTTCAAAGCCTAATTTTCAACTCTTTTAGTCCAAATTTGAAACTTTTTTACAATTTCAAAGCCTAATTTGAACCCTTTTAGACCAAACTTGAAACCTTCTTTACAATTTCAAATCCTAATTTGAACACTTTTAGACCAAATTTGAAACCTTTTTTACAGTTTCAAAACAATTTGAACACTTTTAAACCAACTTTGAAACCTTTTTTACAATTTCAAAACAATTTGAACACTTTTAGACCAAATTTGAAACCTTATTTACAATTTCAAATCCTAATTTGAACACTTTTAGACCAAATTTGAAACCTTTTTTACAGTTTCAAAACAATTTGAACACTTTTAGACCAAATTTGAAACCTTTTTTACAGTTTCAAAACAATTTGAACACTTTCAGACCAAATTTGAAACCTTTATTTACAATTTCAAATCCTAATTTGAACACTTTTAGACCAAATTTGAAACATTTGTTACAGTTTCAAAACAATTTGAACACTTTTAGACCAAATTTGAAACATTTTAACAATTATAAACCTAATTTGATCACAGACCAAATTTGAAACCTTTTTTACAACTTCAAAATCTTATTTTTTAATCAATTTTAGACCAAATTTGAAACCTTTTTTTCTTAATTTCAAAATAATTTGAACACTTTAGACCAAATTTGAAACCTTTTATACAATTTCAAAACAATTTGAACACTTTTAGATCCATTGAAACCCTTAATAACCTTTATTAAAACCTTAGTGTGAAACCCTGTTTATCTCCAACTTAAACCTCACGAACTCAATTAAGCTCTTTCTAGAAGCACTAACCACAAACTCCAAAATCAAACCATTGTTCTCTAGTCTTGGGTAGTGCCATAGCCTCTGTACCATGGTCTTCCACTGTCTTGGGTTAGAGTTCTCTTGCTTGAGGGTACACTCGGGCACACTATTCTATCTAGTTTCTCTTCCTCTTGTTTTGTTAATTTTTATAGTCTATATAGGAAATATTTATTTTAATGTAGTTACTATTTTTAGAATACTCTATTTTTCCTTATTTCCTTTCCTCACGGGGCTATTTTCCCTGTTGGTGGCCCCTGGGCTTATAGCATCCTGCTTTTCCAACTATAGACCATTTCTTTTAGCGAGTCATATTTGCACCGACTCCTAACGGGTGCCCTTTTAGCTCGGAAAAGTTTCCTGGTCGCTGATTGGTTAGAATTATCTTGTCTAACCAATCAGCGATCAGGAAACTTTTCCGAGCTAAAAGGGCACCGCTGCGAGTCGGTGCAAATATGCCTCGCTAAAAGAAATGGAATTCTAACCAATCAGCGACCAGGAAACTTTACCGAGCTAAAAGGGCACCGCTGCGAGTCGGTGCAAATATGACTCGCTAAAAGAAATGAACCATAGGGTTGTAGCTTAGCATTTAATAACAATAATAATTATGAAGACCGCTCTCCCTTCCATTATATGTGGGGGAAATTGTTCTGCTTTTATGTGAATCTTTATTTTTAGTACTTGAAGGGAAGAGATCATTTGATTGACATGTGAAGGTCGAGGAGGTTTGAACTGTGTTTATGGGATTTTTTCTTTTTTCATTTTCTCTTTGTTATTGCTGTGTTTTTCATGAGTTCTACTTGGTGGGTTTTATTATACGTGATTCTCTCTCTCTCTCTCTCTCTCTCTCTCTCTCTCTCTCTCTCTCTCTCTCTCTCTCTCTCTCTCTCTGTATTGCGTTTGTATACATACATATATATATATATACAGTATAAGGAGATAATATATATGTGTATGTGTATATATATAAATATATATATACGTATATATATATATATATATATATATATATATATATATATATATATATATATATATGTGTGTGTGTGTGTGCTTAATAAACACGTGTATATTATTATTATTATTATTATTATTATTATTATTACTAGAGGAAATAGCCCAGTGAGGAAAGGAAATAAGGAAACAATAAGCTACACGAGAAGCCACGAATTTGTTTTATAAAACATCTCAAGATCTGTAACAAAGTTAAAATAGATATGTCATAATATAAGCTGTGAAGAGAGACTCGTGTCAGCCTGTTCAACGTAAAAACATTTGATGCAAGTTTGAATTTCTGAAGTGTCACCTATTCAACTGCCTGCTCTCTCTCTCTCTCTCTCTCTCTCTCTCTCTCTCTCTCCTCTCTCTCTCTCTCTCTCTCTCTCTCTCTCTCTCTCTCTCCAACGTAAAAACATTTTATGCAAGTTTGAACTTCTGAGGTGTCACCTATTCACCTGCCTGCTCTCTCTCTCTCTCTCTCTCTCTCTCTCTCTCTCTCTCATCTCTCTCTCTCTCTCTCTCTCTCTCTCTCTCTTCAACGTAAAAACATTTGATGCGAGTTTGAACTTCTGAGGTGTCACCTATTCAACTGCCTGCTCTCTCTCTCTCTCTCTCTCTCTCTCTCTCTCTCTCTCTCTCTCTCTCTCTCTCTCTCTCTCTCTTCAACGTAAAAACATTTGATGCGAGTTTGAACTTCTGAGGTGTCACCTATTCAACTGCCTGCTCTCTCTCTCTCTCTCTCTCTCTCTCTCTCTCTCTCTCTCTCTCTCTCTCTCTCTCTCTCTCTCTCTCTCTCTCCAACGTAAAAACATTTGATGCAAGTTTGAACTTCTGAAGTGTCACCTATTCAACTGCCTGCTCTCTCTCTCTCTCTCTCTCTCTCTCTCTCTCTCTCTCTCTCTCTCTCTCTCTCCAACGTAAAAACATTTGATGCAAGTTTGAACTTCTGAAGTGTCACCTATTCAACTGCCTGCTCTCTCTCTCTCTCTCTCTCTCTCTTCTCTCTCTCTCTCTCTCTCTCTCTCTCTCTCTCTCTCTCCAACGTAAAAAACATTTGATGCGAGTTTGAACTTCTGAAGTGTCACCTATTCAACTGCCTGCTCTCTCTCTCTCTCTCTCTCTCTCTCTCTCTCTCTCTCTCTCTCTCTCTCTCTCCACGTGCCGTAGGCTCAAGTTAGGCTATTTTCGACATTGCCATGGAGTGGCGTTCTCTCTCTCTCTCTCCTCTCTCTCTCTCTCTCTCTCTCTCTCTCTCTCTCTCTCTCTCTCTCTCTCTGACCGAGTTGTCTTGTTGCAATATTCCCATATTGGAATACAAAATTTGGGTTTCTTTTTATACTGGTATGTTGAGGGTGATGGGAGGAATGTATTGTCGACAGTGTACCTCTTTTGGTATGCTGTAGGCCTTACTTGAATGTCTCTGCACCCACTTTTTAGCGATCTGATTTACTTCCATACCTGCTTCCTGTTTTATTGTAGCGTCTTATGATTTATAGTAGATAGTGAACGGGCTCAGATTTAAGCAGAGAATGGCCTCCCAGGCCCCGTAGGTGGACCATGTGATCCAAATTCTAGAATCCAATACAATGACCATAAATTTATAACTTGGATCAGTCAGTTGTTGGATCACTTGATGTTAAAAATTTAACGGAAACTCATTGAGATGGTTTTAGATAATCGCTTTATTTAAAGGTTTAAAGGCTACTCATGAATGACAGAGGCAAGGGACAGTGACATTGCCCTATCAAGCAGGACAATGCCCTAGGGACTGATCATATATACATATGATCAGCGCCCAAGCATCCTCTCCACCTAAGCTAGGACAAAAGAGGGCCAGGCAATGGCTGCCGATGACTCAGCAGATTGTCCTATAGGCTCTCCCAAACCCACCATCCTTAGCTCTCAAGGATGGTGAGGTTGCAGTGACCAATAGGACTAACGAGCTTGAGCGGGACTCGAACTCCAGTCTGGCGTTCACCAGCCAGAGACGTTACCCACATCGACCACCACAACCCTTATGCAATTTTACATTTCATGCAGTCAGCAGTGAAATAATCTAATAGTTTGTATTATGTTTATTAATTATTATTATTATTGTTGTTTAATTTCTCGGTGAAATTAACGAAGCTCACAAAATGAATACCTAGTGATAAAACTGAATAAAACTTTTGAAGGAAAAAATCGAATGTCACGTAGGGGAGAGAATCTTGGAACCGGTCACTGTGCGTGTGTGGTTGATCTCTCTCTCTCTCTCTCTCTCTCTCTCTCTCTCTCTCTCTCTCTCCACACCTTATAGCTAATACTTATATAGACTCATTCTCGTTTTACCTGTATTCCTAACTGACATAGAGCTCTGGTGACTAATTTATATATTTAGAGAGAGAGAGAGAGAGAGAGAGAGAGAGAGAGAGGAGAGAGAGAGAGAGGAGAGTTTTCTCGTCAGTGTAGGCTACGTGTGATGTGTGTGTTTACATAATATGACAAGCTATTCCTATTTTACTATTTTACGATTGATATTTCGTCAACGGCATGACTCTCTCTCTCTCTCTCTCTCTCTCTCTCTCTCTCTCTCTCTCTCTCTCTCTCAAAAGTGGGACAGATGACAACTCGGTACATCTGACATGTAGGCCGAGTTATTATTATGTATCTATAATATTGCATAATAACGTATTGCACCCGAGGTAGTACATTAGCACGGAGTACCAGTTTTCAAAGTCCAACGGTTCGTCGAACCGGTTGACGAACCTGTTTGTCAAACGGTTCGAAGAAGGTGGAGTCAGCCACAACTGCATAAGGTTTGTGGACGATGAAGCCCCGCCCACAAAAGTCAAGCGATCGTGTTCGAACATCACTTAAGCATTTGTCTGTCGAACCGCGAACAGTTCGACCTTGGAAACCCGCCCTTTAACTATTTGTAAAATGTTGGTTGCTTTATAAATGAAAGAAAAATGAAATAAAGGAGAAAATGTAGATCAGAACCGTTTATTTGATGATTTTAATCTAAAGGAAATGTAATTAACCGGTCACTTATAATCTCCTTTATTATTATTATTATTATTATTGTTGATTATATTATTATTATTATTATTATTATTATTATTGCTGATTATATTATTATTATTATTATCATTATTATTATTGCTGATTATATTATTATTATTATTATTATTATTATTATTATTATTATTATTATTGCTGATTATAATATTATAATAGATTATTAATATTATTATGATTATTAACATTATTATTATTGCTGATATTATTATTATTATTATTATTATTATTATTACTACCTAAGCCACAACCCAAGTTGTAAAAAAGCAGGATGCTACAAGCCTAAGGGCTCCAAAGAGGGAAAATAGCAAAGTGAGGAAAGAAAATAAACTACAAAGAGAATAATGTTTAACTTTACCCCAGACTTGAATTGCAGAATGCTTTTTTTTAATGAAATAAAAGTGGAAATAAAGAGAAAAATGTCGAATAAAACCTTATCTTAGAAAGCCCTATTTGAAAGGAAATAGAAATTAATCGATGAATTATAGTACAGAAGATTAAAACTTTTCTATCTAGTCCCCGGAAATAGAAAAAAGATAGAATTTAGATTGTCGTCAATATAAAATCGAAAGAAATAAAACTATATAGTTTCTTGAAGATATTTTAGTTGAGAACCAAATATTAGAGACAAGCTTAAGAGAGAAATATCCTTTTTTTTTTTCTTTTTTTGTGTGCACAGCAATGTTGCAGGAAATGTCACATTAAGAGTGGAAACAACACTGTAAAAGTAGGTGGAAAATTGTGTTTTGCATAGACTGTATCCCGGATGAGTGTACACACAAACACACACACATACACACACACACACTCTGAATCTGGGAAAGGAAATGTGACCAAAATAATACGTTGCAAATTATGCCTCACTTTTATTTTTAAGCGAGAGAGAGAGAGAGAGAGGAGAGAGAGAGAGAGAGAGAGAGAGAGAGAGAGAGAGAGAGAGAATGTAATCAGAATAATTCACTGCAGTTAAAAATTTCCTTTTCATTCGATAAGACATAGTATACGATATATATATATATATATATATATATATATATATATATATATATATATATATATATCCCCTATATAAGAAATGTCTGTTTATATATAAGATATATATCTGTATGTGTGTACATATGTGCATATTTATCGAAACCTTTAGACGTAATTTTTGACGGGTCACATACACTAGTACATACATTTATACGTATAGCTGTATTAGGAAAATGCGTAAACCTTAAAGGAGAAAGAGAGAGAGAGAGAGAGAGATTTACTAGAAACGGGTAGCTTGGTCAAGACTCGTAAATTCATTTGTAAAAATAGCCCAGCTTAGGGTATAGATGTAGGCCAGCATAGGCCTATAGATGTAGGCCAGCATAGGCCTAAAGATGTAGGCCAGCATAGGCCTATAGATGTAGCCCAGCATAGGCCTATAGATGTAGGCCAGCATAGGCCTATAAATGTAGGCCAGCCATAGGCCTATAGATGTAGGCCAGCATAGGCCTATAGATGTAGGCCAGCATAGGCCTATAAATGTAGCCCAGCATAGGCCTATAGATGTAGGCCTAGTGGGATTCAGCCTATGGTCTCTGTGATTGTAACTAATAATTGTAAATGAAACTTTTGAATTGGATTACCCGATATTTTATTGCTTTTCTAATGTTATTCTGATTTAAAGTATATTGAAAATGATTCTCTCTCTCTCTCTCTCTCTCTCTCTCTCCTCTCTCTCTCTCTCCTCTCTCTCTCTCTCTCTCTCAACTACTACTACTACTACTTGAAATAGCCTTACCTATTGTGTAATTTACTCTGCATTTACCCTTCGCTACTTAATGATAAAATCATTGTCATTTATAACAACAACAAATGCAGCCGTTTCTAACCCACTGCAGGACAAAGGCCTAGGACATGTCTTTATTATTTATGGCTGGGGTTTGGCCTATGTGAATTGGTGATGGCTGGTGACTTCTGTCTGATCGTTCACAGCAAACCAAACCATTATGGGACACCCTCTGACTAGTACAGCTTTGCTGATCGTGGTGATACACAAACCCTTTCACCACGCTAAGGTGTCCCAAAATCTACATATAGACTTTGAGTATCCCCTCAGTATAGAAATATACTTCCCAAACTGAGATATCTAGGTCTAAAATATAATATATATTTCACCGTGACCTCCACTATCTTGGGTTAGGGTTCTCTTGCTTGAGGGTACACTCGGACACACTGTTATATCTTATTTCCCTTCCTCTTGTTTTGTTAAAGTCTTTATTGTTTATATAAGGAAATATTGATTTCAAATGTTGTTACTATTCTTAAAAATATTTTCTCCTTGTTTCCTTTCCTCACAGGGCTATTTTCCTTGTTGGAGCCCTAAGCTTATAGCATCCTGCTTTTCTAGCTAGGGTTGTAGCTTAGCATGTAATAATAATAATAATAATAATAATAATAATAATAATAATAATAATAATAATTAATAATAATAATTATAGATCCTCTAGGTTTTCCCCCTGAACGAACACGAGGTCACTTCTTGGTGTTCAATTCGTAACGGCCGTATGTCATGGGAACTGCTCATAATTGGGACGTGCTTTCGATTGGGTCACGACATTCCTGTCTTCTTCGTACACAAGCTTAACTACTCTCTCTCTCTCTCTCTCTCTCTCTCTCTCTCTCTCTCTCTCTCTCTCTCTCTCTCTCTCTCTCTCTCTCTCCGGGTTCAAGAGTTAGACAAGATCATAAGAACTCTAAATTCTTGAACTAAATCGCTCTACCAAAGAGCAAATAGTCTCTGCGGATGGACTAAAAAGTCTTTTAGACATCCAAAAATCTTGTAAATCTCTCTCTCTCTCTCTCTCTCTCTCTCTCTCTCTCTCTCTCTCTCTCTCTCTCTGTTGGTTTGAACATATAAACCTAAACACTTTAAAAACATTAGTTTTCTGTGACCATTCCTGATAAAACTTTCCGATCGAGAATCAAAAAAACAAACAAACATACAGACCCGAGTCGAGTGTGTGACCATCTACTGAGGGAGAAAGCAAAGGAATGGCCCAATATTTTCCACAGAGCTCTGGTGTTTATTTTCCCCTTCACCGATTCTTTAGTTACCCCTGAAGTCCCCAATTTCACGAAGCCTCTTGTTTATTTGACGATGTCCTTTCGGTATACTTGGGTGCGCTCATTTGGGTTCGCCATTTCCATTATTGCGTTGTTATCAACATTTTTCA
>NC_090759.1:77986436-78221436 GCF_036898095.1 Palaemon carinicauda
TGTAAGCAGTAGTTCATATACCCCTAGCTGACAACACAACACTTCTGGATTTGCCAGAAAACAGCTGTAGTCATCTTTATCTGAAGCTGGCTAAGGTGTATTACACAGTGGTCTTATTTGTTATTGCGTTCCCCTCTGGTTTTTAGATTTTTCCTAATGCTAACCTTGACTTTTATTGGGTTAGAATTCTCTTGCTTGAGGGTACACTCGGGCACACTCCTATCTAGTTTCTTTTTCTCTTGTTTTGTTCAAGTTTTTATAGTTTTTATAGGAAATATTTCTTTAATGTGGTTACTATACTTGAAATATTTTATTTTTCTTTATTTCCTTTCCTCACTGGGCTATTTTCCCTGTTGGGGCCCCTGGGCTTATAGCATCCTGCTTTTCCAACTAAGGTTGTAGCTTAGCATTTAATGATAATAATAATAATAATAATAGTAACACAAGCTGATGCTAAAATTCCATCTTTTCATCAAGCCCACAAGTCATGAAACTTAACGCATACACTCTTGGTTTTATTCGTGGGGAATACGTGTTAGGGGAACTCAGGTCATACGTGTTAGGGGAACTCAGGTCTACATTGGTGAGTTTTCCAGGTTTTGGTAGCACGCGGAGTTTCCCTAGAGAACGCCACTCTTTAGTAGGTGTAGAAAGTTCTTAAAAGGTGTCATCAATCCATGAAGTAACTTGCACTTAATGATTGAAGACTATCCAGCATTTCCTCCGAGCAAAAGGCTTTTTGCAAGGGATTTTACAGGATATGTTTCAGTACCTGACACTACTCTGCAGCTGTCTACAGTACTTTGGAAAGTGGGACATCTTCAGCAACTGGTGTTGTAGAAGGGGTCCTACTCCAGTCAGGGCATATCTAGAGTAGATTGTGGACTCCATCCTCTATCTTAGCCAAGAGAAGCACCTCTCAGTCTCACTTATGAGAAACTACCACTCGGCTTTGAACACCGTCATCCAAGTGAAGGGCAATGATCTCTCCTCCTTGTGGGAGTCGTCTATGCTCATGAGGAGCTTTGAGCAGTCTTGCCCACCCTTGGACCTCAGGCCCCCAAATGGGTTGTATCATGTCTCTTACGCGTACTCCTTATGAGCCACTGAGAAGGTTGTCAGATAAAAACCTGACTAACAACACTTTATTTTTGCTAGCTTTAATATTGGCAAAGCGATTACTAGAATTGAACAGTCTCTCTTTTGTATTAATCCATGCAGAGGGATGGAAGGAGGTCTCCTTTAGTTATGTCCTTAAATTCGTGACAAAACTCAGACCCGTAGATCCACGACCCCAGGTAAAAGAAATGTCGAGTGGTGATCGAGATAAGATTCTTCGATGTCCCATGAGGACGCTAAGGATATCTAAATAGGACTCTACATCTGAAGATTTTGTGTCATAAACTTTCCTTTAGCATTGGCAGAAACAAGAAAGAGATGTTGAAGAACGCGGTCTCTTTTTGGCTTCGAGAGACAATCAAATAGGCATGCGCCACAACCTATGCGGGACTTGAAATAATAGCTCAGGCAAGAGCTCACAAAGTCATGGATATTGGTCTCAACTTGGGCTTCCCAAAGAATCTTACAGTCAGTCAGGTGATGGAGACAGGAGTTTGGAAGTATCTAGCAATCTACACAAGACCTTTGACATATTTGTTCTTGACTGTGCTGTGGCTACTGAAGTGCTTATGTAGCCAGCCTGAGAGAGAAAGCATCTTGTACAAGGTAACACTTGGGAGCAATCAGGGTCATGCAAAGCCTCGGTGTCTTCAAGCAACAGAATAATCAGTATCCATTTATTTATTTTTATCACAGGGCTATTTTTCCCTATTGGAGTCCTTGGTCTTAAAACATCCAGCTTTTTCAATTAGGGTTGTAGCTTAGCTAATAATGATAATGGGAAAATGGAAAGGAGTGAGCATATATAATTCTTAGGGATGTTGAAAAGCGTCCTCAAACGCTGCCTTTGGGCTGGAGATGCGGAGCACAGTACTGGAAGTTTCTTGTCCAACTGAGGGGCGAGCAAGTCAAGTGATGGTGGAAACTTGAAAGAAAATAGCTTTTCGGCCCTGCAATGATGTAGGGATCACAAATGACCCTTGCACAGAGTCCCTGTCGACTTAGATTGATTGCTCAAACTTGAACAGTCCTCCTGCTAGGATGAACCTTGCAAACACCTATGCCATGTTGTCAACATCCCAAGATTGAACCTGTTTATAAATGGTCTGTGAAAAGAGCCCCTTTAATTGATGTAAGTCACTAACGGAAGCAATGCCGTTTATCAACGCTGCAAAGTACTTTGCCGAAATTCTTTTAAAAGGTTGCAAATTGGCAATGCTACGTGCGTTTCCAGTAGGTTGAAAGGTAGATGGGTTTCTTCTGTGGATCATATACCAGAGACAGATAGGATACTCAAGTGGAAGCCCTATCTCTCCACTAGCTACTTCTGTCGGCAGCAGATTCCTTGGAGGTAAGGAGTTCCCACATTGAGGATCGTCATGCAGCTACTTGGGTAGATCATCCCGTGTTCCTGCTCCAATAAAAGCAGAAGGTAAGAGGAAAGCTGATTGCTGACTCGAAACTACTGAAGCAATCACTGGGGAGGTGCCCATAAGGAGCCATCCTTTCTGTCAAAGAAAGAAGTCTTATCGACAAATCACAAATGGGTGTAAAGAGCTATGTAGTCTTAGATTAAACCTTGAAGCTCTGCCTACATAAGTATCGAACTTAAGCCAAGTACCTATAGGGTCGATGATTCTGTCGACAATCTTCGAAGAATCCTGTTTTCTCCTAAAACATTCAACAGCCATCCCAAGAAAGGTACAGGGCAATCCTACGTATAGGAAGAAGGGATGAACAAGCATTGGCTGGTCTCCTTCAATAACTGAACTGCTTCTAGCTTTCGTGCTTTCTGAGGCTAAAGGGCACCAAGGGCTGTAGCCTTAGGAGAGTGCAGCACTATTCAGTGTGTTGCAGTATCATGCGAGCGCTTGTCCTCGGCTAGTGAGGTTTCTGGCTGACAATCATGTTAGCACAATGAGGGATTTAGGTACTTGTACAAGTGATGAGATCAGATCTGAGCAACTACCTGTTCCAATCCTTATAGCCTAAAGGACTTGAAAGTTATGGGTGACTGGTAAGATCTCAGAGTAGGAAGATCTCATACTCCTGTACCGGTCTCTGAGCATCGGGAGATCTAAGTCGTGGAACAGTCTTGGTGCATTAAAAGATCTCAACTTTGAAAGATTCCAGCTTGTTGGCAGACCTCTAGGCTTGGAATGCTAGGAAGCAACTGATAATAGGGAACAGCTGTACTAGTTCCCTAGTAACTCAAAACAGTGATCACTCAAAGAAAGAATGTGTAAGTTCCGATAGCAGGATTCATAATCACGAAGCACTGCTAATCCCTTGGGAAACGACGATCATAGAGAACAAGCGCGATGAATCTAGTTTTGAAGGGAGAGAACACAATATGAAAGTTCCAGGGAAGACGAAACATGAAGGGAAGACCACGAAGAACGAGCGGAACTCACAAAGTGAAGATCTCATAGCCCGTATAAGTGATTAAAAATATCATAGGTTCCTCTTTCACCAGTATCATAGATTGGAAAAGCTAAAACGAATCAGATGCCAGTTCTATAATCCAAAAGTTGCTACAATACAATAAAAGACAGGTGTAAGAGATCCAGTCATGAGGTGTTACATCTCTATACTTGTAATCTGACAAGCGCACAGAAGACCTATCCTGTAGTAAGTGGTCACACTGAGACTGCTCAAGTGGTGACTGAGTATGTGGACACCTGTGGTGAAATAGATCATATGCATTGTGATTGGTAAGCTGTTTTCCTGAGGCTAAACTAACTAGTTTAGCTTTTCGATCTCATGAGATTAAAGCTCTGTTGATGGACCTTGATGCTTATGGAGGTGTAGACCCAAATGGTATTTTTCCTTTGTTTTTTTATAAAGACAGCAGATTTCTTAGCTCCAAAGATATCTGTTATTTTGTGCAAGTTAGCAAGAAGAGGAGCTTTTAGCACTTGTTGGAGAATTGGTAATGTTACTCCTCTATGTAAATGTGTTTGTGGTAGCTCAAGTCCCACTGATTACCGCCCAATTTCCATAACTCCCATATTATCTAAAGTTTTTGAACGTCTTCTGGCAAAACGTCTTGATAGGTTTGCTGAAGGTAATCACCTACTCCCTAGTTTGCAATTTGGTTTTCGTAAAGGCCTTGGAGCATGTGATGCCCTTCTTACAATCTCCAATGTTGTACAGAAATCCCTTGATTGTGGTCAGGAAGTTCGTATGATTGGCCTTGATTTTAGTGCTGCCTTTGACCGTGTTAATTATGAGGCCCTTGTTTTCAAACTCAAACAGTTGGGAGTGGGTGGGTCGTTTCTTAGCATTATTATTGATTTTTCAAGTAATAGATCTCAAAGAGTTGTTGTTGATGGGCACCATAGTGAGTATAGGAATGTGATATCCGGTGTTCCACAGGGTAGTGTTCTTGGCCCATTACTTTTCATAATATATACACATGACGTGTGGTTTGGCCTAGAAAACAAGCTTGTTGCATATGCAGATGATGCTACTCTCTCTGCATCAATTCCATCCCCTGAATGTAGATCTGGGGTTGGTGAATCCCTTAATAGAGGTTTAGCTAAAATTAGTGTATGGTGCAAATTATGTGGTATGAAGTTGAATCCTAATAAACCTCAAAGTATGATTGTAAGTAGGTCAAGGACGGTGGCTCCTCAACATCCGGATCTCAGTATTGATAATGTTTCTTTGAATTTGTATGACTCTTTTAAATTTTTAGGTGTGATTCTCGACAGTAAATTTACTTTTGAGAAACACATTAGGTCTGTGTCTTCTTCAATTGCACAAAAAATTGGCTTATTGAGAAAGTCTTACAAGATTTTCGGTGATCAATCTATTCTGAAGAAGTGTTTTAATTCTTTCATTCTACCTTGTTTTGAGTATTGTTCTCCTGTCTGGTGTTCAGCTGCTGATTCTCATCTCAATTTGTTGGACAGAAGCTTACGGTCTATTAAATTTCTTATTCCTGATCTTATTAATCTTTGGCACCGTCGTTCAATTAGTTCATAATTCATGTTGCATAAGATTTTTCATAACTGACCATCCTTTACATTCAGATCTCCCTGGACAATTCTATCCTGTTCGTAATCCTAGGCAGGCAGTTAATTCTAATAGCCAGGCCTTCTCCATCATGAGGCTCAATACTACACAGTATTCTAGAAGCTTTATTCCAGCTGTTACCAAGTTGTGGAATGATCTTCCTAATCGGGTAGTTAAATCAGTAGAACTTCAAAAGTTCAAAATTGGAGCAAATGTTTTTTATGTTGACCAGGCTGACATGAGTCTTTTTATTGTTTATATATGACATATATGTTTTTGACGTTGTTAATAGTTTATATAGGACATGTCTGTTTTGACGCTGTTACTGTTTTTCGAATGATTTATTGTTAATTTATTCTTATCATTTATTTATTTCCTTATTTCCTTTCCTCACTGGGCTATTTTCCCTGTTGGGGCCCTTGGGCTTATAGCATCTAGCTTTTCCAACTAGGGTTGCAGCTTGGCTAGTAATAATAATAATAATATTACATTTCTTATAGAAACCCCCAGTACCATTGTGAGTCTCTACAGCTCCTTTGTTTCCATAGTATTTTGACCTTAGCTCCATTGTTTCCATAGTATTTTGACCTTAGCTCCATTGTTTCCATAGTATTTTGACCTTAGCTCCATTGTTTCCATAGTATTTTGACCTGAGCTCCCTTGTTTCCATATTATTTTGACCTTAGCTCCATTGTTTCCATAGTATTGTGACCTGAGCTCCCTTGTTTCCATAGTATTTTGACCTTAGCTCCCTTGTTTCCATAGTATTTGAGTCTCTACAGCTCCCTTGTTTCCATAGTATTTGAGTCTCTAAAGCTCCCTTGTTTCCATAGTATTTGAGTCTCTACAGCTCCCTTGTTTCCATAGTATTGTGACCTTAGCTCCATTGTTTCCATAGTATTTTGACCTGAGCTCCCTTGTTTCAATAGTATTTTGACCTTAGCTCCATTGTTTCCATAGTATTTTGACCTGAGCTCCCTTGTTTCCATAGTATTTTGACCTTAGCTCCCTTGTTTCCATAGTATTTGAGTCTCTACAGCTCCCTTGTTTCCATAGTATTTGAGTCTCTAAAGCTCCCTTGTTTCCATAGTATTTGAGTCTCTACAGCTCCCTTGTTTCCATAGTATTGTGACCTTAGCTCCCTTGTTTCCATAGTATTTTGACCTTAGCTCCCTTGTTTCCCTAGTATTGTGACCTTAGCTCCCTTGTTTCCATAGTATTGTGACCTTAGCTCCCTTGTTTCCATAGTATTTTGACCTTAGCTCCCTTGTTTCCATAGTATTTTGACCTTAGCTCCCTTGTTTCCATAGTATTGTGACCTGACCTCCCTTGTTTCCATAGTATTTTGACCTTAGCTCCCTTGTTTCCATAGTATTGTGACCTGACCTCCCTTGTTTCCATAGTATTTTGACCTTAGCTCCCTTGTTTCCATAGTATTGTGACCTTAGCTCCCTTGTTTCCATAGTATTTTGACCTTAGCTCCCTTGTTTCCATAGTATTGTGACCTTAGCTCCCTTGTTTCCATAGTATTGTGACCTTAGCTCCCTTGTTTCCATAGTATTTTGACCTTTGTGTCTTGCTACAACATATGGAGAAAAGAAATTGGTTGCCAGTATCATTACCATATAGTTATCATAAAAATAAATTCAACTATGTAGTCAAATGTGATGGTTTGACTTTATGCAATCTTCTACATCATTTTGCTAATATTGTCTGCCATCCTCAGTAGATAACATAGCAGATGTTATCATCATGTAGCCACATAATTTAACTCTTAGATAAACATCCAATTATTATTATTATTATTATTATTATTATAAATTGCTAAGCTACAACCCTAGTTGGAGAAGGAAGACACTATAAGACCAGGGGCTCCAAGAGGGAAAATAGCCCAGTGAGGAAAAGAAGCAAGGAAAAATGAAATATTTTTTTAAGAAGAGTAACAACATTAAAATAAATATCTCCTATATAAACTATATAAATTTTAACAAAACAAGAGGAGGAGAAATAAGATAGAATAGTGTGCCCGAGTGTACCTTCAAGCAAGAGAACTCTAATCCAAGACAATGGAAGACCATGGTACAGAGGCTATGGCACTACCTAAGACTAGAAAACAACGGTTTGATTTTGGAGTGTCCTTCTCCTAGAAGAGCTGCTTACCATAGCTAAAGATTCTCTTCTACTCTTACCAGGAGGAGAGTAGCCACTGAACAATTACCATGCAGTAGTAAACCCCTTTGGTGAAGCATATTTGTTCGGTAATATCAGTGTTGTCAGGTGTATGAGGACAGAGGAGACTCTTATAAAGAATATGCCAAGCTATTCGGTGTATGTGTAAGCGAAGGGAAAGTGAACCGTAACCAGAGAGAAGGATCCAATGTAGTACTGTCTGGCCAGTCTAAGGACGCCATAACTCTCTATATCACTAATGCAGAGGATACCTGGATATGCCTGACAATAAGGAAGGGGTTCTTGGTTGGGGAAGTGAAATTGGAAAGGCCATTGACCAGCAAAGAAGCGGTAGCTCCGAAAAGAGGTCATGACCCCAGAAGATGTAGGCCTAATTGAACCGCCTTTTAAAAGATGAAACTTTGTTTAAAGTGAGGGAACTGTTGTGCCAAATTTTTACTTAGAGAATGTTGATTTTGTAAAACCTTTCGAAGATGGTAAGCTACAATTTTTAGTTCTTTTTAAGTCTGATGGAAATCTTGCTCTGGTATACAAATTATTTTTGATAACTTTCAAACTGCATTTTGTATAGTATTACTGTTCTATAAATATTTTTTATTCTCCGTAGGAGATATTACTGTACAGTAAGTGCACGTTACACGAGCCATTACTTAAGGGCAATTGCATCATTCCTTTATCCCATATCTGCAATAGCTTTATATCCTCCTATTTCACCCCCTTTTCCCCAAACCTTTTTTTTCCATCTTGTATGTTATGTATTTCCTTTCCTCCCTGGACTATTTTCCCTGTTGGGGCCCTTGGGCTTATAGCATCCTGCTTTTCTGTTTCCTAGGAGAGTTGCAGTTTAGCAATTAATAATAACAATAATCTCTTAACTTTTACTTCATATTGTAATTGACCCCCCCCCCCCCCGTTACACATGGGTGTTGAATGGCCTCACAGGCCCCCAGCGCCTGGCTATATATCCAAAATTCGTAATTACAATCTAAATCTTATTTTTATTGTTGTCAATTTAAGTCAGATATTGTTAAAAGGTGCTTTTTTATAACATCGCTATTCAATGTCTGGTTTCTATGCAAAAATTTATTCTATATCGAAGAGTATTTTAACATATTTTGTCATATTTCTAGTAGGAAACATGGAAAATTTTTCTTGTTCTAAAAAAAAAATGTTTCATGGTGCCTTGTTCAGAACTTTTTTTTTATTAGGAAAACTTATTTTCTTAAATTGAATCTAAGGTTATCTCAAATTCATTCACCTCACGTTCAGTGTGGACATGAATGAATTCTAAAAGCTGGCTTTGTTTTAGCAATATTAAAATCCTTGACTGGTTCTACTGTTACTGGAAATCAATAAAGTTCCAGATATAGCTTTATTAATTCTTAACCCAAACGACAATTTCGTTGTAGTTTTCAAAGTAGAAATTATCAATTTTCTCTCTAATATGAAAGTTTATGTCCTAGACCTAAGACAATAGCCTCAATGACGTCACTGAATCGAGGAATCTAACAAGTAGATGATGGCCTTATCCGATTGCGTTGTTGTTGACCCACAAACTTTGTTTAAATAGTCAATATATCTACATTGAAAGCTAACATAAAAGCACAAGTTATTAAATCATATATTATATATTTTAATTATTACTTTTATTCATTTAATTCGATCTTCTTTATGAATATAATAAATCAATTATCATCGCCGAAGTTTTTATCTCATTATAAGAATCGGACAACTGATGTTTTTAAACCAAAGGAAAGGAAGTTGCGACTCTGAGGTGTGGTTGTTGTTATGTTGTAATATCGTCATTATCGTAAATGATTGTAAGTATATTATATAAACAATCATCTATTTCGTCTATTAAACATGCGAATAATGATTGTATGTTGTATTTACAAGGACTTTGAGGCGGCAAGCTCCTTAATTCCATAGAGGCGAGTTCCTGTAGGAGTGACGGTGAATCATGGGTTAGGTTACCATAGGATAGCATACGGGAAGTATATTTTAGATCCTATTTGAGGCGGCAAACCTTTAATTCCATAGAGGCGAGTTCCTGTAGGAG
The DNA here is from genome assembly GCF_036898095.1 of Palaemon carinicauda. NCBI lineage: Eukaryota > Metazoa > Arthropoda > Malacostraca > Decapoda > Palaemonidae > Palaemon > Palaemon carinicauda. The sequence goes on from NC_090759.1 coordinate 77,995,825, forward strand.
TGACGGTGAATCATGGGGTAGTTTACCATAGGATACCTTACGAGAAGTATATTTGGGAAAGTTTTACTGTATTACAGATTCTCATTTCGAACAGAAAATAAGTTTTCCTGTAGTAAATAACGTGATTTGGCCGATATTGACCTTTATTTCAACCGCAAACCAACAGAACAACCAATTCGACTAACTTTTAGTAACCGAACTGGTTGCTGTTATTACGGATGAAATGAAGGTGAAAACTGGTTAAATCACGTTATTTTCTACAGGAAAACCTATATTTTCTGTTAAAATGTTTAAATATAATGTCTTGTTATATATTTTCTGTTAAAATGATTGAATATAATGACTTGTTCTAATTCCGTGGCACTTCACTCATCAAGAAGTATGTACTGCGAACGCTAACATTAGCAATGTTACTCAACGTTACCAATGTTACGATGCCATTGCTAACATTAGCAATGCTACAATAAATATTAGCATGTGTATTTTAAAGCATTTTTCCATATACCCTTTACACAATATATAGAAAGGTACAAAAGGGTACAGAACCTAACAAGCCCACCTAACCTAACCTAGAAGTTCCCAGGTCACAACCCCTACCCTGGGTCAAGCCCCCGAACCCCTTTCCCAGGACACAACCCCTAGCTGGGGGCAAGCCCCTGGATCCCCTTCCCAGGTCACTACCCCTAGCCAAGGTTCTATCTGCAAATATATAAAATTAAAGAAATTAATGACTTAACTTTTATGACCGCAACGACGAAACTTGTGGGTCACCGGGGTGTTGTGAGTGTGACATCTTAACTTCTTTAAATCCACATCATCGTTTCTTCTTTGTCTTAGCTAACTTAGTTTTAGTGCTGCACTTGGGACGCTGTAAAAATTATAAACATTGGAATTCACTGAAATGCTTTCAAGTACTGTATGGATTACTGCAGTCGTTAGAAGTTTCTATAACTTTCATCGTAAAATACGTAAAAGAACGTCACTAGAACTAACAAAGACCTGACTTGGACAAATGTTTCCACGGAAAAATTTTTGTTGGAAGGTGGGGGTTGGGAAATATTAACCCCCCTGTGCAAACTTTCCATACGTATGGGTTCGTGATTGGTTAACAGAAAAACAACGGAATCTAGAGAGTAAACATAAGTGAACTAGAATGGGAAACTTGTCCAGAGCAAGTATTTATGTGAAATCTGGGTGTGACAAGGTAATAACAAAATGTATAAAAGTAATATAGCAAGATAAAATGGAGTGTATGATAAATAATATTAAATGGAAATATAAAATGAAGGGATTTTATAAGATATCGGATAATAAAACGAGTAATTCTTGGGTCAAACGTAATATGCATACGAGGGTATTACATAAAAGGAATGATATAGCTGTACTGGATCAAGAAAAATACTTGAATAAAGCAGGTGAAGTCGAATAGCTGAATGAGGTGGTTAAAATGACGTAGGGGAAAATGGGGAGGGATTGTAAGAGAAGAAATAATCCTGTTGGTGGAGGTGGGGTCTATGCGCAAGTGGGAGGAGTTTATGCGCAGAAGGTCAAAAGTTGCTATGTACAAACGAACGAACGAGAGCTACTACAACCGACCAGTAGAATGTCAACAAATAAATGAAAAACACTGCTAATGTTAGCATGTTACGCTAACATACCGTATTTTTTCATCGGTTTATTATACATCCAAGAAGGTGATGTATAGAGAAGAAAAGGCTTGTTTTACCATTATACAGTGAACCCTCGCTACTTCGCGGTTCGACCATCGCGGATTCACCACCGCGGATTTTTTCCATAACCCATATATATACAGTAACATATATATATATATATATATATATATATATGTGTGTGTGTATATATATATATATATATATATATATATATATATATATATATATATATATATATATATATATATATATATGTATATATATATATATGTATGCATGTATTTATGTATATATGTAGGTATATGTATATATATATATATATATATATACCTATATATATATATATATATATATATATATATATATATATATATATATATATATATATATATATATACACACACACACACATATATATATATATATATATATATATATATATATATATATATATATATATATATATATATATATATATATATATATATATATATATATATATATATATATATATATATATATATATATATCTAAAGTAGGAAGATGTGATGTAGTTCTAAGGGAATAGTATGGGAAATATGTCTTGGTAATAAGCAAAGCTCTACCTCCAGTTTGTTTCTTCATTATGATCAGAGATAAATGTAAACAAAACATTGGTTGCCATTTTTTAACGTGCTTTTTAGCGTGTTTAGGAAACGCATGATATAAAATTGCCTTTAATATTTGTGCCTGTTTTAGTTTAGGGTACTGTAGTACATGCATTAAGTGTTCTGTACATTAAAGGGTAGTTTGTTAACAGTACTACATACAAGGGAAGGTTTTAAAAGTCTGAATATACATGTTGAATAAATAGGTAAATATGGTGTCACTACTTCGCGGATTTTCACCTATCGCGGCCGCGTCTGGAACCTATCTACCGCGATAAACGAGGGTTCACTGTATACCGTTTCCCCAGTATGTTTTCCCCACCCAAAACCCCGAGTTCCCACTGGGTGTCCCTCATTATCGTTTATAGGGTAAAGTTTTGGATTCAACCAAATTGGGAAATGTATTATATTAATATATTTTCCTAGTAAAGCACGTGATAACAAAACACTTCTTCTCAATACATTATTGTCGCTAATGCATACTTACAGAGAAAAAAAATATTTCAGGAATTGAAGGTCTTGACTTTTTCTAAGTTTAGTGTATATCTTTCCATGGGCACGCAAGGTAGCTCTTGTTCGTTTGTATGTCTGTTTTCATCTTACTTGGCTCCGCCCCATTGCGTAATGTGACAATATTTACTTGAATGCGCATTTGCTCCTCCCACTAATGTCGCTCCTCCAATCAAAATACTACTGGGTTCTTTTCAAGGGTTATTATTGGACGATTCATTGGTCTCTCAGTCTTGTTTCAAGGATCTGTTTTTCGTGCAATATAACATTGTAAACGATACTCTTTTGTTTTTTTCCCTATTTCATTATGGGAGAAACCCGTGATTGTCGTTTGTTTTCGGTTTTCAAAAGTTCCGGTTTCTATATTTTCATCACACGTCATTTTACTGTCATGGATCCTCCGGTACGGTTGTGTGAAATATGTCGTTATTCCTATTTTGATGTGATCGGCCGATTTCATGGGAATTATAATGGAACTCCTGAAGTAGTGAATCGTTTTCTAAGGGAGCATTCCGTATTACCTTTAAGTGTCCAGTGTGGTAAATGTGATTCGCCTTTACATTTTCGTGAGGATAGACATGTGTGGTATTGTACCAAATCTGAACGTATTCCAGTACTTGATGATTCAGAAGAGGGTCAACCACAACCTTCCACATCTTCATCGTCATCTTCCGTTTAAGGTAAGAAGTGATTTAACAAAATATATATATTCAAATTTAACCCTGGTTAAAGGGGGGGTCGCAGGGGGGGCGAAGCCCCCCCCGGTAGGGGTACAGGGCCCCTAGGTTAGGTTAGGTGGGTTTGTTAGGTTCTGTGGTGCCCTGAAAATTACTGTGGCCTTAAGGGGGGGGGTCGCAGGGGGGGCGAAGCCCCCCCCGGTAGGGGTACAGGGCCCCTAGGTTAGGTTAGGTGGGTTTGTTAGGTTCTGTGGTGCCTTGAAAATTACTGTGGCCATAAGGGGGGGTCGCAGGGGGGGCGAAGCCCCCCCCCGGTAGGGGTACAGGGCCCCTAGGTTAGGTTAGGTGGGTTTGTTAGGTTCTGTGGTGCCCTGAAAATTACTGTGGCCTTAAGGGGGGTCGCAGGGGGGGCGAAGCCCCCCCCCGGTAGGGGTACAGGGCCCCTAGGTTAGGTTAGGTGGGTTTGTTAGGTTCTGTGGTGCCTTGAAAATTACTTTGGCCATAAGGGGGGGTCGCAAGGGGGGGCGAAGCCCCCCCCCCCGGTAGGGGTACAGGGCCCCTAGGTTAGGTTAGGTGGGTTTGTTAGGTTCTGTGGTGCCCTGAAAATTACTGTGGCTTTAAGGGGGGGTCGCTGGGGGGCCCTACCCCCCTCCCCCCGGTAGGCCTAGTTAGGGGTATGGGGGAGGGGTGCTGGAACATTAATTATTCATTTATTGCAAACATCATTCAATGCCCCAACACCCTCCCCCCCCTTCCCCCACCCAAAACCCCGGTTCCCAAAGGGTGTCCCCCATAATTGGTGGGATGAACTAGGGTATACATAGTAAATCTCTAAATCGGTTGGTTTGCAGTCAAAATAAACGTTAAATTCATTGAAACCACACTATTTCTGATGCAACAAATATATTTTTATTGGATTTTTCCAAATTTGGCTGAAACTAAAAATTTACCGTTTATAGATATATATAGTGTATATATATATATTTCTGAAACTATTCATTTGCGACGGGAACGAGTGTCATTTTTGAAAAGAGCAGAATTTTTTCTATAGAAAAATTTAGTTTTTTCCCTAGGTTACATTGCCCTGTAATACAGTACAATAATACCTATAAGTTTTTGCCTTCAAAGTTGTGATCAAGAGAAAGGATCACCCTTATACTAATTGATTTACACTGGCTGCTGATTAAAGCGAAAATTGAATTTAAAATATGTAGAATATCTCGGCAAGTTATCGGAACCGGTCGTCCAAAATACCTAAGAAAATTGCTACAAATTTTATGCCTTAGCTTGATACTGTACATATATGAGTAACGTAACCAGCCGGGGCTCCTCATAAACTGGGCTAGTTTATTTATATTGGCTTGCGTTGTAGGTCTCAGTTCCTACCACTCTATTTCTAGATGTCAACATTTCCATTTGTTGATAAACAAATGTTTTCTTCAAAGACAGACATGATTGAATTTCAATATCTAGATATTTACTTTTGAGCATCATAAACAAACCTCCTGCCTCATGTTCAGGTACGCAACCTGCAACTTATCAGTTTTCGTGAAGACTGGTCTGTGAATAGAACACGGTACAAGCTAGATATCGAAGTGTGTGATTGCTATTATTGTAACATTTATGTAAAGGTAACTGAACGTGTTACTGTTTGAAGATATTGAAAAACTAAGTACATTTATTGTACTGTGTAGTATAATACACTGTACTGTACACTATCATCCCAAAGTTTTAAAGGTCCTCGTCAAAGTGGTGTCATCCAAATTTTAGAGTAACTTTGTATCTTCATTTTTTAATAATGTATACCTGTACTGTTTCATGAATTAATATTGTATTTGGAATTCTTTTGGTGGTATTAAATTCTCTGTCAACCTAACTGCATTTAGTTTTAAATTGATTAGATTGATATTTGAAAATTAACAATGCTTTTGATGTTGCAAACATGTTAGGTAAAATATATAAATTTAGACTTTGAGATCTGTCAGAATAAACCTTATTGAAATAGGTTTGAAACTGAGGATAACTATGAAATTTTTTACTTTCAGTGCAATGTTGTTAAGAGGGGACCTGTGTGTGCTTTGGGTGACGCTCATAATTGGGGAACAGCTACTCTATGCAGAAGGTCAGAAGCGTAGGCCGACCAACGTTCTATCCGAGGTGGAAAGTCCAACTGAAGAAATTGAAGTACATTGTCCAGTAAAGTGGGTTCATTATAAAGTGTCCTGTTACAAATTTATAAGGTCTCCTGTCAAGACACGGAAGCAAGCAAGAGCCATTTGTGAGGTTAGTCTTTTTCTCTTTATAATGTAGTGTAAAAGGATTTAGCGTACAGTATTGGCTTTAACTTCTAGGCTTCGGAAACACGTGAGAACAATTATTTTTCAATATTTAACTTAGCCGGTGATTATATAGCTGCAACTCTGTTGCCCGACAGACAACTCTACGGTAAAAACTCGCCAGCGATCGCTACACAGGTTGCGGGTGTGCCCAACAGCGCCATCTGTCATCCAGATACCCAGTACTCAATGTAAACAAAGACTCAATTTTCTCTCTGTCGAGCTATCGACAAGACGTACTTACTCGCTGTTGCTAAACTGGAGTTTTTTCACAACTAATTGGTGAAGTACTTTATTCTAGTTTTGAGCTTTCGCTATGCAGGTGTTTTATCTTCATCTTAAATCTTGAACTCGTTTTGGATAGATTTAATTATGGTGACAAAGAGATTATGGACTTTCTTTCACTTTTAAATGGCCGACCCTTCCCTTAGACGGAAGTGTGTTTAGGCTTTTAGTAATTATCTTATCACGTTATAGATTTTCCTCTATATATTTTATATCTCTCCGCCTTTATTAGGCCTCTTCGATTAACTTTCCATTTATTATAAACATATAAAAATAATTTTAATGTTTTGTTTATATAGACCTTTCCTGAGAGTAGGCGGTCCTAACTTGGAAACCGAAGTTAATCAACGTTGAGCCCTTTATATCGTAATTAGCTTTTAAAAGAGCTAAGGATTTAAAACTTTTTAAATGTAATATTTTATGAAAGAATTTCTTTGATAGTCTTCGTACTGTTTTCAAAGATGAACTAACGTTTAGTTTATTTATGCTACGCAGTTGTTGACGTTCAGGACGTTCAACATGCGCTCTATCGTTACGATAGAGAGAGTGTATCACGGTTTCACTTTGCAGTAAGAGTAAATCGATTCTGACGTTTTGTTCATTCTTTCTTAGCTTAAATGTTTTAAATTCTATTTTAAAGGAACTTTTTATTTGAAAAACCTTTCAGTTTTTTCCTTTAGTCAAATAACATGTTTTTTTCACGAAATATAATTGGGCTCTTCTCTTAGGTGCGAAATCAAGAAAGAAAGAGAGAGAGAGATAGAGACGGAGGGAGAGAGAGGAGAGAAAACGTTCCGTTCAAGCGGGTAACGTTGTTCTCGAGTTACTCTCGTCCCTAGTCGCTGTACGAGGAGGAAGGATAAAACGTTTTTAGTTTTTTATTCTCGTCCCCAGGCTATGTGCGGTGAGAGATTGAAAACGTAGTTATATGAACTAGTGTTTAGTCTCTTTCCCAGCCACTGAATTTTTTATCTTAAAATATGTTTTCTGTTTTTTGCTGGTATTAATGAGCTTGCATTATACGACTGATTTCGCAATTACTACCTTTTAATGAAGGGTAGAATTGCGTGTTTCAGGTAGAAATCAGTAAAAGTTTCGATTTCAGTGAAATAAGTGCAAAACAGAAAATCGAAGTGATAAAGTGATATGCGCAAAGTGTTACAGTGTTGCGTCCGAGGGTTCGTCTGTTCGTGCCTGTCGTTCACCTAGTCCGGGACCTCTTGCATGCTCCCAAGCCCAGGGGAGAAGTAATGTCAAACGACTTATGGGTTCGAGAGGCCTTGATCAACGAACAGACGTTTTCCCTCTATGGTATCGGGTGTATCTTACCAAGATCTCCCCTACCATAAGACGAGAGAGACGTTGTTTCTCCTCGTCATCCGAAGGCTTTTCGCATAAGAAACCTGTCACAAGGTTTCGAAGCCCTTAAGCGAAAGTCAGTCCTTTCAGGACAGGTCCAGCGTCCTGGTTACAACCATTAGGACAGCTCTGACCCTATGCAGTCATTGGATAACTGCTCGCCGCCTAACAAAAGCGTAACAGACTCCGAGAGTCTTTTTTTGTTGGCAAAGTGTTGCGGTCACAGACGTTACCCTCGTCTCTTACCACAACCATTTCCGTTGATCCTTAATGGGTTGTATGGCAAGACATGCAGTATATGCTTGCCTCCCTTATGGAAGACTATTCTGCCGATTAGTCCGTTGAGTCCAGCCGTTTATCTCATCGATATCCTGGCTTTCAGCCAACCTAACGTTCCTTTGTGCTTACTGTTGACGTTGGCGTAGCTTAGTCACGTCAGTAAGGTGGTTTAGAACCACACTCGATGCGGTCTCGTGTGGTTTTTCAGCCGCATTTGGACGTTAGGCCACTTGCTGATGCTCCTGTTGACATTCAAGACGTTCACTAACAATCGGAGTTGACTTGTTTTGACGCTGTGCGTCAACCTCCGCATTCTAGAGTTGTTTTGACTGCTCAGTCTAGGCAGTCAAAGCAGTCTCGAGTGGACGCTGTGCGTCCTCACGCACCTGTTGTGGTTGACAGTTCAGTTGTTGACAGTTCACAGACTGTCAAGCAGTTACATGACGTTGCGTTCTGGTCCGCTACTAATGCACCAGTGAGTGTGGACTCTGCTTGTAAAGCATTGCCACCACGGTAGGTCTCTCCCTTGCTTGAGACTCAGCTTTTATCGGACAAGGTTCCTGTAGATGAGGAAGTTGCTGTTCCCCCTCCTACTGATATTCCCTTGAGGACTCTGTCAGATGGAGAGGAGCCTAAAGCTGCTTAGCCTCCTATGGACTTTAATTAAATCATGATGATTTTTTTAAGGATCTTTGTCCGGATCTTTTTGTAACTGCTGCTCCTCGTTCGCCTAAACGTCAGAGCTTACACTAGGCCTAGCTACTTCGAAGCCGTTGTTTTTAAGCTAGTGCTCTCTCGCTCTCCTAGACTGGTTTTTCACCAGGAGGAGTTTGGGGGATACAGCCTTTGCTTTCCCTTCTTTTAAACTGGTTTATAGAGCGAGAGTCTGATATGACACGAGAGAAGTTCTCGGCTTGGGAGTTCATGCCTCTGCCCAGATAGACTTCTCAATTCTCGTAGACTCTCCCGGGCGCCTGGCCAGGAGACGCTCCAAGTTGTTTACAGGTCAACTTCACAGCTGTTTTCGAGCCTTTGAAGTTTTGCTGTACAATTATGTCATGCATAACAAGGCTTTCAGGGATGTTAAGCGGTACCGCCTCAGTCGCTAACCCCGTCTGTTGCCACACCTGCTCCCGTAGACCCTAAATGGGCTTTGCTGCAAAACATGCAGTCCAAGCTTGCGTCCTTGATAGAGGACTTTAATGCGGAGAAGGTTGCTACCGAACCTTCTGGCCAACAACCTTCCAACCGGTCGGTTGTGCGCCCTGTTGACGCTGAGGTAACCTACTCGCGTCTGCCAGTTGAGGTGGTTCCTCCACCGATGCGACCCAGTGTGGGTTGCCAGCCGCACGTTAACGTTAAGCGACGCTCGGAGGTGGTTGTTGACGTTCAGGACGTTCAACAACCAGCAGAGGTGGCTTGTTTTGACGCAGTGCGTCAACCTCAGCAACCCGGTAGGGTGTTGACTGCACAACCCAGACGGTCTAGACAGTCTCGGGTTGACGCTGTGCTTCCTCGCGCACTCATGGTTGTTGACAGTTCACAGACTGTGCAGCAGTTCCATGACGTTGCGTCCGGCTTCGTCACGCATCCACCAGTGCGACCGGACTCGGCGAGCCAGACGTTGCCCACTCCGTTGCCGTTTCCTCATCAGTTTTCGGATGAGGAACCCTCTGATGAGGACGTTGCTGAACAACAAGACGATCAGCCCCCAGAATAGATCAAGCCCTGCTATCCATCCAGAAGATGCTGAAGAAGGAACGCTGCTCAGTCAGGCTGTGGATGAGTCTGGTAGGGACGCTGTCATCCGTGGAACAATTTGTGTCACTAGGAAGACTACACCTCCGTCCTCTTCAATACCATCTAGCTTTTCATTGGAAAAAGGACAAGACGCTAGAAGCGGTCTCGATCCCGGTTTCCGAAAAGATAAAGTCTTGTCTGACTTGGTGGAAGGACAATATCAACCTAAGAGAGGGTCTTCCCCTGGCTGTTCAGACTCCCAACCACGTTCTCTTCTCGGACGCATCGGACGTGGGCTGGGGCGCGACACTAGACGGTCGGGAATGCTCAGGACTGTGGAACTCGAGTCAGAGGAGCATGCATATCAACTGCAAGGAGCTGTTGGCAGTACATCTGGCCTTGAAAAGCTTCAAGTCTCTCCTTCGAGGCAAAGTGGTGGAAGTTAACTCGGACATCACCACGGCCTTGGCGTACATCTCCAAACAAGGAGGTACCCACTCACTAACGTTGTACGAGATCGCAAGGGACCTGCTCATCTGGTCAAAAGGTCAAGACATCTCCCTAGTAACGAGGTTCATCCAAGGCGACTTGAACGTCATAGCAGATTGTCTCAGTCGGAAAGGGCTGTAATTCCAACCGAATGGACCCTCCACAAGGATGTGTGCAAGAGACTTTGGGCCACTTGGGGTAAAACCATCCATAGATCTCTTTGCAACCTCGCTGACCAAGAGGCTTCCAATCTATTGCTCTCCAGTCCCGGACCCAGCAGCAATACATATAGATGCTTTCCTCCTAGATTGGTCACATCTGGATCTCTACGCATTCCCACCGTTCAAGATTGTCAACAAGGTACTGCAGAAGTTCGCCTCTCACGAAGGGACAAGGTTGACGTTAGTTGCTTCCCTCTGGCCCGCGAGAGAATGGTTCACCGAGATACTTCGATGGTTAGTAGACGTTCCCAGTAGTCTTCCTCTAAGGGTAGACCTTCTACGTCAGCCACACGTAAAGAAGGTACTCCAAAGCCTCCACGCTCTTCGTCTGACTGCCTTCAGACTATCGAAAGACTCTCGAGAGCTAGAGGCTTTTCGAAGGAAGCAGCCAGTGCGATTGCTAGAGCAAGGAGAGCTTCTTCCATTAGAGTCTACCAATCGAAGTGGGAAGTCTTCCGAGACTGGTGCAAGTCAGTTTCTGTATCCTCGACCAGTACCTCTGTAGCTCAAATAGCTGTTTTTCTCTTATACCTGAGAAAAGGACGATCCCTTTCAGCTCCCACTATCAAGGGCTACAGAAGCATGTTGGCATCGGTCTTCCGGCATAGAGGCTTAGATCTTTCCAAACATAAAGATCTGCAAGACCTCCTTAAGTCTTTTGAGACCACCAAGGAGCGTCGTTTGGCTACCCCTGGATGGAATTTAGACGTGGTACTAAGATTCTTCATGTCAGACAGGTTGGAGCCGTTACAATCAGCCTCCCTGAAAGATCTCACTCTTAAGACTCTTTTCCTGGTATGCTTAGCCTCGGCTAAAAGAGTCAGTGAGATTCATGCCTTCAGCAAGAACATAGGATTTTCGTCAGAAAAAGCCACTTGTTCGCTACAACTTGGTTTTCTACCCAAAAATGAGCTGCCTTCTCGGCCTTGGCCTAAATCTTTCGATATCCCCAGCTTATCGGAGATCGTAGGCAATGAACTAGAAAGAGTCTTATGCCCTGTTAGAGCTCTTAAGTTCTATTTAAAGCGTACTAAACCTTTACAAGGCCAATCTGAAGCTTTATGGTGTTCAGTTAAGAAACCATCCTTGCCTTTGTCAAAGAATGCTTGGTCAGACTTTATCAGATTGTTAATACGAGAAGCTCATTCACATCTGAGTGAGGAAGACCGAACTTTGCTTAAGGTGAAGACGCACGAAGTTAGAGCTGTAACAACTTCCGTGGCCTTTAAGCAAAATATATCTCTGCAAAGTATAATGGACGCAACCTATTGGAGAAGCAAGTCAGTGTTCGCGTCATTTTACTTGAAAGATGTCCAGTCTCTTTACAAGAACTGCTACACACTGGGACCATTCGTAGCAGCGAGTGCAGTAGTGGGTGAGGGCTCAACCACTACAATTCCCTAATTCCATACCCTTTTAATCTGTCTCTTGAAATGTTTTTAATGTTGTTTTTTGGGTTGTCCGGAAGGCTAAGAAGCCTTTCGCATCCTGGTTGATTTGGCGGGTGGTCAAAGTCATTTCTTGAGAGCGCCTAGATTAGGGGTTTTGATGAGGTCCTGTTGTATGGGTTGCAACCCTTGATACTTCAGATCCTAGGGGTCGATCAGCATCCTAAGAGGATCGCGAGGCTCCGTAAGGAAGACGTACTTAAAAGGCAGAGTAATTGTTCAAGTCGACTTCCTTACCAGGTACCTATTTATTTTGTTTTTGTTATTTTGATAACTTCTAAAATGAAATAAAAACTCTTAGCTCATAAAAGTGTAAACATATATTGCTGGTCTCTACCCACCCCCCTGGGTGTGAATCAGCTATATAATCACCGGCTAAGTTAAATATTGAAAAATGTTATTTTGATAATAAAATAAATTTTTGAATATACTTACCCGGTGATTATAAATTAAAGGACCCTCCCTTCCTCCCCAATAGAGACGCAGTGGGACGAGGAGAAAATTGAGTCTTTGTTTACATTGAGTACTGGGTATCTGGATGACAGATGGCGCTGTTGGGCACACCCGCAACCTGTGTAGCGATCGCTGGCGAGTTTTTACCGTAGAGTTGTCTGTCGGGCAACAGAGTTGCAGCTATATAATCACCGGGTAAGTATATTCAAAAATTTATTTTATTATCAAAATAACATTTTGTTGAAAGTACGGTATCAAGTAGGCTATTGAATGACACACTACGAGCAAAGTGGCAAGATGAATAATCCTACATAAAATAGCTTAGTGTGAAGTAGAATGTTGTTTCCTAAAATTCATTACTTCAGAGTTTATTGTTAAGGACTGGATTTAAAATCAGTTTACAAACAGTTTTATGGCCTTTTTTAAGCAAGTAGCTGGTCTATCATGTTTACAGTACTTTAATGCACGACTATTTCGTCAAGGACTTAGTATGCAAAGTTGGAAAGGCCTTTTGAAATTTATCTCAATTCCATTATATCTTTTTATAAATTTTGAAACCTTTGAAGCCTTTGGTTTCTTAAATGATTTTGTTGTGTATAAAATCCCTTGTCATAGTCATTTTAAGTATGCCAGTTCTTTAGATTTTGCTGCAGCAAGTAAAACATCAGCACATTTATTTTACCATGAAGTACAGTTCTTGGCAATCCATATTTTTTCAGGCTTATGGAGTAGGCTCTGATCTTGTAAGTGTTTCTGATAAGGAGGAGCATGGGTTTTTGATACGACACCTCCGTGAAAATGATCCCCTTTTGAGGAAGTGGTATATTTCTGGCGTACAGAAGACGCCCAACATGTGGGAAAATGAAGGGGATGGTACCTCCTTCCAAGATATGATGGAAGCCTTGCTGCCCAACCAAGGATCTAGTCCCAGAAAGAAATATTTAGCATATTCGTAAGTTTTCGTAGATATTCACATCGTTATCCATGAGGAAATTTTATTTACTGCAGTCAGTTTATTCAAAATAAAGAACTTCAGGCTAATATTGTTCGTGATCAGTCAGAGTTTTGCCTATCTTTGCAGATATTCAGTTCAAAACAAGGAGTGGGGTTTGTTGATGGTCGATGGCGAAGATCCTCTTTTGTATATTTGTGAAATCCCTCAAACAAACCTCAACAATCTTATGGATGAGTCAATCGAACGTAGTCATGAATATGGGGTTGTCATCTCTGATCCGGAGAAGGTTCCGCGTGGTCCAGCTATCATCAAGCAACCTAAAAACACTATTTTTGATCTCGCTCGTCGAGAAGTGATTAATTATGTGTCAATTATGTGCTTAGGTAAGTTGAATAAATGTTCAGTTTTTAGTTGCTAACTTGAAATTTATGAAAGCAAAATAGTGTTCATATAATATTAACCCTTTTACCCCCAAAGGACGTACTGGTACGTTTCACAAAAGCCATCCCTTTACCCCCATGGACATACCGGTATGTCCTTGCAAAAGAATGCTATAGAAATTTTTTTTTTCATATTTTTGATAATTTTTTGAGAAAATTCAGGCATTTTCCAAGAGAATGAGACCAACCTGACCTCTCTATGACAAAAATTAAGGCTATTAGAGCAATTTAAAAAAAATATACTGCAAAATGTGCTGGGAAAAAAATAACCCCCTGGGGGTTAAGGGTTGGAAATTTCCAAATAGCCTGGGGGTAAAAGGGTTAATTACAGGAGTTATATGAATATTTTCTTTTTTAGCTGAAGGATACCCTCATCGAATATTTTCTTTCTTAGCTGAAGGATACCCTCATCGAATATTTTCTTTTTTAGCTGAAGGATACCCTCATCGAATATTTTCTTTTTTAGCTGAAGGATACCCTCATCCAGAGTATGACTGGTACAAGGAAACATACGAGGAAAATAAACTCACCCCGAAACGCATAGATCCGCTTCAAGACCCTCGTTTTACTGTATCTGGAGGAACTTTGATCATCAATAATCCAAAGCAGGTATGAGCTAAGAAAATATCAATGTATACGTTTTTAGAGACATTAACCCTTTTACCCCCAAAGGACGTACTGGTACGTTTCACAAAAGCGATCCCTTTACCCCCATGGACGTACCGGTACGTCCTTGCAAAAAAATGCTATCAAAAAATTTTTTTTTCATATTTTTGAAAATTTTTTGAAAAAATTCAGGCATTTTCCAAGAGAATGAGACCAACCTGACCTCTCTATGACGAAAATTAAGGCTGTTAGAGCAATTTAAAAAAAATATACTGCAAAATGTGCTGGGAAAAAAATAACCCCCTGGGGGTTAAGGGTTGGAAATTTCCAAATACCCCGGGGGTAAAAGGGTTAAAATTCTTGTTCATTTTCTCATTCAATTTCACTCAATCTCGAGTATTGTTTTACTCATACAGGTTGAGGATCGAGGGAAGTACCATTGTCGAGCCTCAAATGAGTTTGGCACTGTCACATCAGAAAGTGTACAGCTGTTGTTTGCTTATGTAGCCGAATTTAACCTGAAGAGGTCCGATGAACAGGGAAACCAATTTTGGGGCAAAGCCATTTACTGTGATCCACCTCAGCACTTTCCAGGTTAGTAAAATATGGTTCAAAAAATGTCTTTTTCTTTTAAGATTCTAGCTTGAAGTGTTCAATTCTGAAAGTGGATCCGTATTTTGAGAGTTTATGTTAAAATTCTTCTAAATATTTATTTGCGCATCAATGAAACCTGTGATTGTAGTAAATGTTGATAGGATTTGCTTAGGTAGCTGAAGAAAAATCTGTTGGCATATATAACATAAAGTGGTTTGCCACCTCTAAAAAGTTGAGCATATTTCATACATAGATGCCTCTTTGGGTACTGTATGGGTAATTTTACTTATTTATTTATTATTATTATTAAGTTACAACCCTAGTTGGAAAAGCTTGGTGCTTAAGCCCAAGAGCTCCAATAGGGAAAATAGTTTAATGTGGAAAGGTAATAAGAAAACAGATAGAATAGTGTGTGTGTGTGTGTGTACCCTTAAGCAAGAGAACTCTACCCCAAGACAGTGGAAGACCATGGTACAGAGGCTATGGTACTATCTAAGACTAGAGAACAATGGTTTGATTTTGGAGTGTACTTGTAAAAGAGCTGCTTACCATAGCTAAAGTCTTCTACCCTTACCAAGTGGAAATTAGCCACGGCACAATTACACTGTAGTAGTTAACCCCTTGAGTTAAGAGGAATTTATTGCTTATCTTAAGTGTTCTGAGGTGTATGAGGAAAGAGGAGAATGTGTAAAGAATAGGCCAGACTATTTGGGGCATGTGTAGGAAAAGGAAAAGTGAGCCGTAACCAGAGTGCAATCAATCAAAGGACCCAGTAATTCTCTAGTGGTAATATCTAATGGGTGGCTGGTGCCTTGGCCAATGTACTACCTACCTAGTCATCTTATCAGGAATAATGGAAGTAATTTGAATGTAGTATAGATTTGGTCGTATACTTTGAACACTTGTATAGCACCATTGATTAGTGTAGTAGCTCACAGATATATAAATTGATCATGATATTAAAGAATTGTTTTATAGAGGATGCTAGTACAATGTATATGCAGTGTATATATATGTATATATATATATATATATATATATATATATATATATATATATATATATATATATATATGTATGCATATATATATATATACTGTTTATATATATATATATATATATATATATATATATATATATATATATATATATATATATATATATATATATATATATATACTGTATATATATATATATACTGTATATATATATATATATATATATATATATATATATATATACTGTATATATATATATATATATATATATATATATATATATATATATGTATATATATATATGTATATATATATACAGTAGGGTCCCGAATTACACGTGTTCTAATTACGCGATTCCTCAATTAAGCGATCGATAGTTTTTAAAAATGAATTTTCCTGTATCTGCGAGGAGCATTCTAAATCCGCGAGTCAAGCACCGCGAAGCGTAGGAAATCTATTGTTTTCTTAATTGTATTGGGGGGGGGGGTGATGGTTCCCCGATGTCTGAGAAGGGGGGGGGGAGGATGTGAGAGAAAGATTTCTGTTCAAACATTTTAAGACTAGTTTTGGATGAAAAATGTTAAGGTTTGCCCATCTGTTGTGTGAACTTGTCGCTAGGCCTAGCCTAACTGTCCAACACCTATATGTATAATATTCCATATTTGTACTAATTAATTTTTATACTTACTTTGTGATTATGGTGAAAAATCCTTATTCATTAAACTTTAAATTAAAAACCATCAAAATAAAGACTATTTTATATCATGCTACTGCCAAACATGTCACCACAACCAAACCCATTACTTTGTTTAGTACGTTCCATCGCCGATCATAACGAACTCGCTAACTAATTTTAACATCTGTCTATAGGTTAACTTTTGCGGCAAAAGATATCTTACCAGGTACAGTACTATGTAATAATAATGTTATAATTAATGTTGTTTTATTTATCCTTAGAAAATCAAAATATATGAAATATGAGCAATTTTGTTTCGTGTTGTTTTTTTTTCCTAAAAAACGCCTTCTTAAAAGGAAAACTTTTTTTTTACGTTTCATCGTCGATCATAAACGCATTTAATCCTGAAAGTGATATTGAAGAGCTTTTACTAAAGATGTTATTATAAATAAAGATTATAAATAGGTGGTAAAATATCTATAATTAAAGTGTAGCAGCATCAAGAAATGTTGGGGTTCGCCCTTTACATAAGAATGTACTGTACATTGGATTAGACAGAACGTAGAAAAAATCAATTAGGGAAAAATCGGTATTCGATATCCTCTTCATCAGCATCGTCAATCGGGCTTTTTATTTTTTTTTATTCTCAGTCGCTAACTAGTTATCGCACTGCCAAGATCTGCACACATTCCGATAATTCACATTTGAAGGTTTTCTGGGAGAGGATGGATAGAGAAAATACCGAACTATATAAAATGTTTTTTTAACCTGTTAAGCGTCACCCACGTGATAAACCGTTCACCACGATCTACTCGGTGCCGCCTTCAACTGTATATTCCGTTCATGACTTTAATTGCCTTTTACAAGCCATCAGTCTCGTGATGTTACTTTACTCGTATAGTAAGTATAGGATCACCACTTGGCAACACTCTCAGCATATGGGGACTGTGAATAGAAACTTATATGATGTCTGGCAACTATTTTTCTGAAGGTAGCTTGATGTTACAAAACTGTGGTTTCCTATCAGTGCGCTCGGGCGTTCGTGCATAAGTGGTTATTTGTTGTTCCTTTTGTAATGAAAGGTCTAAAGAGGAAGGTTATTTCTTTAGATGAAATAAATGATATTCTTGTTGTGGAATTTGATAATGATAACCTGTTTGATAATGAGAGCACTAGTTCTGAATCCTCCAGTGATGAGTATATTGAAGAAACAAAGTTTTCTTTCGATGCCGAAAGCGAAAATGACTTCTCATTACCGAATGACTGGACAACGAAATTTCACAAAACTATAAAGGGAAAGGAAACGCCGAGAGAGAGAGAGAGAGAGAGAGAGAGAGAGAGAGAGAGAGAGAGAGAGAGAGAGAGAGACCTATCCCTTTCCTTTTGTTGCTTATCCAGGCGTAAGATTTACGATTGAAGATAAAAAGAACCCATTAGAATATTCAGTATTATGTAGCCATTTGAAATTAAATAATAGTAGTATTAATTGTTTTTTTTACTCAACCATTTAATTAATATCCCTACTTTCAACTATAATTACGAATTATAAGCATAAAGAAATTATATTAACTTTGAAAAATTATCATTAGTGAAATGACCGCTCAGGGCAAAAGAAAAGCGTGATTATCGTACAGCAGCCTAGTGCACACTTGCGCCTACTGGCCGTGTTTACGTGTGGGAGTGTCATCATGGATATACAGTACTATACTGTAATTTTTAACTATTGCTAGATACGTACTGTATCAAACCTTGAAAACCCTTTTTTGTTTTTTGTATCTATAGGAAATAATTCTACATCATTCGGAAAATACTGAAAACAGTAAGCTATGCATAGTACAGTAGTAAATACTACAGTCATAGAAAATTATCAAAACTTTAACAACTTTTTATTGTTTTATTTATCCATAAAAGAAATTTTGTACAGTATTTTATAAAAAAAAAATCTATAAGAAGGATTTCTTACAGTATTGTTAAGATAAAAGCTACAGTATATATATATATATATATATATATATATATATATATATATATATATATATATATATATATATATGTTTTATATATATATATAATATATACATACATACATACACACATACATACACACACACAGTGTATATACAGTACATATATAGCTAGAAATCTAGAAATGGAGTGAAAAAAAAATTGACGGGTAGGTTGCTGTTTGCCGCCATGATGTGTTTCGAAATATACGAATTTCCAATTACACGAGGCCTTTCATCGACCAAATTCTCGCATAATTCGGGACCCTACTGTATGTATATATATATATATATATATATATATATATATATATATATATGTATATATATATATATATAATTTGTAATGTATTCTTTTTTATGAACATAATTAAGAAATGGAGGTACTCATAACATCTAACAAATTTTTTTGTTATTTCAGATGTGAGATATTATTGGGCAAAGAGTTATTTCCCTAACTTTGTTGAAGAAGACAAAAGAACTATGGTGTCATTTGATGGCAATATATACTTCTCTTACCTTGATTACATCGACAGTGGCACTTACAGCTGCAATGTACAGAGTTCAGTGTCAGGCATTGGTAAAAATGGCCCTTTCTTCAAATTAGAAGTCTATCCTCATCGTAAGTAGTTTTCTAAATTACACTTTTATGTTGTATTCTTTAATGAGTTTCAAAATTTTGGTATATAGCCATTTTTTTTTTATGAAGCAAAACTTGAAAGTTGCCATTTGAAAAAAAATATGTATATAGTCAATTTCAGATTAGATATATTTTTATTAAAATTTCCAAAGTTGTTTAAAGATTTAAGCACTTTAATTTCATATTAAGCTTTCATACATCAGTACTTGACTTCAGTTTTGATATTTAAATGTAAAAAGTTAGTTTGAAGATATTGGCGAACAGATGGCTTGGATTTAGTTATAAAGAATTCAATTAGAATATTTGTTTCGACACGATATACAAACCTCGTAATCATTTAATATAGGAATTCGTTTTAGCGCAACTGACACGAATTCCTATATTAAATGATTACGGGTTTGTATAGCTAGGGAAAATACAATTTAGGACAAATTGTCATTTTATAACAGGTCTCAAAATTGCTTAACAGTTGATTTACATGATGTATTTGTTGTATGCATAAATTGTAATCTTACTGTAGGCTTCAGGCAATGCTTTTTCATTCTATTTTATGTAGTAGAAAATTCCAGTGCTCTATTGCCAAATTGGAAATTTAGCTGTTATAGAAGACCTTTCAGTGGTGTTTTAGTTATATCACAAGGAAAGACTATCATATTTAACACAATTTATAGTAATTAGTGTTTGGAAGACATTTTATTTAATTATCTCCTCAGCTAACTACCAGCAGTTGAAGTTTGCCAATAACTTCCCCAAGGCATTCCCCGAGTCTCCTGTTCGAGGGGAAGATGTGAGGCTGGAGTGCATTGCGTTTGGCTAGTGAGTAAAGAAATATTCAAATTGTTTTTCTGTTTTGGCCGGATTTTTAAAAAATTAACCAACATTTACAGCATTTAAGATTCTCTGAATCCCAGAATAATCTTGATTAAGACATTGCATATTAACCCTTTTACCCCCAGGCTCTTTGGAAATTTCCATCCCTTAACCCCCAAGGGGTTATTTTTTTCACAGCACATTTTTCAGTATATTTTTTTTTAAATTGCTCTAACAGCCTTTTTAAATTGCTCTAACAGCCTTAATTTTTGTCATAGAGAGGTCAGGCTGGTCTCATTCTCTTGAAAAATGCCTGAATTTTTAAAAAAAAAATTATCAAAAATATGAAAAAATAAAAAATTTATAGCATTTTTTTGCAAGGACGTACCGGTACGTCCATGGGGGTAAAGGGATGGCTTTTGTGAAACGTACCAGTACGTCCTTTGGGGGTAAAAGGGTTAAGATTCTCTGAATCCCAGAATAATCTTGATTAAGACATTGTATATTAAATAGAATAAGTGTTTAATTTCACCTCGTGAATTTTTACTTAAATATATATTAATTTCTCCACCAGCCCTGTTCCATCTTACAATTGGACTCGCAGGGATGGCCAGCTGCCCAGAGGTGCTTATTTTGCAAGCTACAACAGGGTCTTGATTTTACCAAAGGTAGAACCCTCTGACATGGGAGATTACATATGCCGAGCTCAGAACAGTAGGATTTCTATTGAGAATACCATTTCTCTCAGCATCCAAGGTGAGTCAAGTGACAAAGTGTGTTATGTTATTAAAATAGCTTTAGTATGGGTAGAATACAGTATCTCAGTTGTTTCATGTCGGTTAGTAATGTGAGAGTTAAAAATCTTATCGTTGAATATTCAACCTAGTAACATGTACACTAGTTTTGTGCCATATATCTTAACCCTTTTACCCCCAAAGGACGTACTGGTACGTTTCACAAAACCCATCCCTTTACCACCATGGACATACCGGTACGTCCTTGAAAAAAAAAATGCTATGAAAATTTTTTTTTTCATATTTTTTATATTTTTTTAAAAAATTCAGGCATTTTCCAAGAGAATGAGACCAACTTGACCTCTCTATGACAAAAATTAAGGCTGTTAGAGCAATTTAAAAAAAATATACTGCAAAATGTGCTGGGAAAAAAATAACCCCTTGGGGGTTAAGGGTTGGAAATTTCCAAAGAGCCCGGGGGTAAAAGGGATGATGATAATAGCGTTTAAAAAGTATTACTCTACAGATATATTTTATTATAAATTTTATCATTCGGAAATTTCCTTACATATTTTTTCCCTTTTAGCGAAACCTAGCTTCACTATCCGTCTCTTGGATCAGTTTATTGCTAAGGATGCTGACCTCATTTGGGAATGCGAAGCTTTTGGAATACCAGATGTAGATTATGAGTGGCTGAGGAATTCTCAACCACTAACAATCGAAAACCTTACTCCAGATCAGCAGGCTCGATATGAAATTGTGGTAAGTAATTTTAAACTGTGCTCACCTGATTATCTCTTCAAAGATGGGAATACTGTTCAGTACTTGCATAACTCATATCTTTTAACTAGTTATATTTCTCATTGCGTTTTACTTTCATTTATTCCCTTTGGTATCCTTCAAGAACAGACATCTGAATTTAAGGGCAAGTCCTTATAGCTAGTTGTATGAGAATAGAAATATGGTCTAATTAAAATAATGGTGATAGAAATCTTATCTTTCTCAGTATAGTATTGACTGGGTCATTTAAACTATTCAAAATTATTTTTCTTTATAGGATAGTATCTTTAAAATCAAATCTGTTACTGAAGAAGATGAAGCAATGTACCAGTGTAAAGCTACAAACCAGCTGGGCTCCTCTTTCTCGTCAGCTGAACTCAAAGTCCTAAGTAAGTTTAGATTTCCACCAGATGTTTCTTTGGTATGATTTATAATTTTTTTTTTTTTTTTTTTTTTTTTTTAAAGTGTGTGTTGATAGTAGTTCTGTGTTTTGACCTACTGTTCAAATTGACGAGATCTGTTCCTGGAATTTCCAGCATTTTGAAGTAGTTCTCCAGTCTTGTCTGGAAATTTACACTCAAGATCTGCTTGCAACACACCATTCTTGGTACCCTCAGCATAAAATTTTCCCAACCCCTGTTGTATCAGTGAAAAACCTTTAGACAGGTTTTACATTGTATATATCTGGGTCGCTGGGGTTGGTATGTATTCCTCCTCCTCTTCATTTATCTGCTTCTCCAGTTTAATGAGGTCCTGAGTAGATAACTCCTCTCCAGGAGATGCCAGTGGCTCTGCTATCATCAGCGTTCACCTCCAAATCAATCCCTTGAACAACCCTCTTAGCAATAGTCAATTGTCTCCTCAAAACCAATGGAAATCATTCACAAACCTGGGGTGACAGTTTCTTCTGCACCCTGTTCAAATTTAGCTGCTTCACTTAGCCCAAGCATTATCAGTTTTCTTCACAGCTGAAAGGATGTTGTAGCATTAAACTCCTTATCAATTCCTTCTAAAGGTATAGTAAATGTCCTTCATAGGTAGTAGGCCTTGAAAGAGGAAGTGTTACCTTTGCCTATTATCTTCTAAGGGGCAGTAGTACTGATTGGAAGGTAAACCACCACCATATTTGGATTTGTCATTCAGGTGGGTAGGGTGCTTAACTCTTACAATATTTATAAAAGCAAATCCTTGGCTCACAGCACTGCTGTACTAATGGTACACAAAAGGGAGTAAGGATTTCCTTACTTCAAAAACACTGAATTTCACTCAAGTTTTCTTGTTAAAACTATAGATGACACACACTTGATCTTCTAAGTTTTTTCAGCCTGATACACCAACAAGGGCTTCACCTTTTAGTCACCAGTAGCATTACCTTCAAGCAGCAAAGTCAGTCTCTTCATGTCAGACTTGTGGCCTGGTTCTATTTTCCCCTCCTTGGCACTGTAGGTACAATTTGGCATTATCATCTCCTACGCCTATTGACGCAAAGGTCCTCGGTTAGATTTCGCCATCGACTTTGAAAATCTGATCAGCAAGGTAACCCCCCTCCCTTCCTTGATTATTTTAGCCCACTCATTTGCTGTTATCTCGTCATTCCTAGCAGCTTGACCTTGATCTTCTGTGTTATGATAATTTGCAAGCTCCTTAAACCAGAAGAACCAACCCCTACTGGCCTCAAACTCTTCAATTTTCCTCCCATCCCCCTTTTTTTTTTTCAATGTGTCAAGCAGTCTTTTCACTTTTGCTTTAATTACCATCAACCTCACTGGGATATGCCGTTGATTATGTTCTTCCAACTAAAGAGGTAACAATCTCTATCTTAATGGTAAGATCACTAAGCTGTTTCATAGTCACTCTATTTCATAGGAGCAGAAGCCCTTCAAGTGACCGATTATATGATCTTATTACTTGATGGACAGTCGAACAGTTAAGTTTGATAATGCAGTTTTTGTTTGTCTGCGTTTCTCTCTCTCCTGTTCATTCCAGTTTCTAACTTCACTTTCTTGTTGATGGCTTTCCTCTTTTTATTTTTGCGCTTTCAACACTGTCTACCTTATGCTTCAGAGCTATGTTGAAGAGCAAAAATTTGCAGGAAAAGGTAACAGAAAAGCACAGAAGGAACACAAGCGCAGGGTCAAAGACATGCCAGAACTGTGCATTTAAATTTCCATGTTTTACAAATGTTAGATTAGTTTATTTTTTCATTGTTGAATAGTTGCATGTATTCGTTAACTTCAAAAGTTTGGTAAACAATGCTAGGTTTATTTTATTAACTTCTGTCTTGGTATTAAATGCTGATCTAAATTTACCATCCAGGTCTGGAGAGAATATTTGATTGTTAACCTGAATTATTTTCCCCCTTAGAATTGGCTCCTTCATTCCTTAAGAAACCTCTTGAAGTGGAAATGTATGGAGCCGAGGGAAAAAATGTGACCATTGTTTGCAACCCTGAAGCAGCACCAAGACCTAATTTTGAGTGGAGGAAAGACGGATTAGTTGTGGGCAATGGTAAGTCTTCATTATGTAACTTCATTCCTTCCTCTTTGTTTTTCTTATCGAGTATTCTGTTTCATAGAAATACTATAGTCCATTTCTTTTAGCGATGCATATTTGCACCGACTCGCAGCGGTGCCCGTTTAGCTCGGAAAAGTTTCCGGATCGCTGATTGGTTGGACGAGATAATTCCAACCAATCAGCGATCAGGAAACTTTTCCGAGCTAAAAGGGCACCGCTGCGAGTCGGTGCAAATATGCATCGCTAAAAGAAATGGACTATAGTGTAGTGTTTTCTTTGTAGAGTACAAGATTAAACAACAGCCCAATATGTTCCAATTTTTTCCTTTCAAACGACTCAGAAATTTTGTGCTCTGTTACTTTTAGGCGGTAGGAGAAAAATTCTTCGTAATGGTAACCTGGTTATTGACCCAGTTTCCCGAGAAGATGGAGGTAATTACACTTGTACTGCCAAGAATATTTATGGAGAGGATTCAAGCACCGGCAGACTGATAGTGTTGCGTAAGTACCTACTGCTGTCTTTTTTATAGACTAAAAGACTGTTGTAATGAGGTATAGTGATGTCTCAGGATACGGTTTCGTATACGGTTTCGTATCCTGAGTCGCGTTTTACATGTAAATAGCCTAATCCGTTCCAAGCCTTACAAAAAGTCACCTTTTCTTTCATAAACATGCTAAACTGTAGTAATAAACATGCAATGCAGCCATTTCTATCATTCAATAATTAACCCACCCGTTAAAAACAGCCTAATCCATTCCAGAAACCACCATGAGATTATTCAATAATGTAGTTATAGCCTAGTTATCCCCTCCAAGCCCTAAGAAAACGGTCCATTTTCTTTACTACTGTATAAAATTTACGGTACTGTATGTAAAGCATTTGGATCAGTGAAGGTGTATTGTTACCTGTACACCTAAATTAAGGGTTTATACCCTGAAAAAAAAGGTACTGTACTCTCGGCGACGAGTTGGGATCTCGTAAGCTTTTCGTATCCTGAAAATTTTTTCGTATACTGGGGCATAAAAATCTTTGTATCGCTTTTCGTATCCTGAATTTTTCGTAAGCAGAAACTTTCGTATCCAGAGGTATCACTGTACAGTAAGTCTGTTTGGATTGATCATGGAAATCTTTAATGCCATGCTGTGTTTTTTTTTTTTTTTTTTTATCTAGATCCAATATAACAAGTTAAGAGAGGGACTTAAACCTACAACATTCGAACATGTTACAGTTTTGTATTGTGTATCTTATCTTCATGATCTAGGGTTTTTGGGTGATTACAACCTTTTGAAGAGAGTCAAATTGATTTTTTAAAACTCTTAGTCTCTGATGTTCCTTCTATAGTAATATAATGACAGTAATAATTATGCATCATGAGTTCCTCAAACATGAAGTATTATTGTGCAAACTAAAGCTTTTAACTCTCCAAAAGACTTTTTTTAGATTCTCCATTTTGTAGTCCCTGGTCACTTATTGATTTAGTTAACTACTAACTTGGGTCACATGTAGTTATTTATACATATAATATACATCACATGTACATTTTTCATCTTAATGCTCTTATTTGAAGGTAGTGTTCATAGAACATATAGTCTTTAATCGGACAAATAGGATAAAAGTTAAGAACAGACAGATCTAAAAGAAGTTCGTTGAACATATTTTTAACTTTTTCATGAAATTTTTTTAGCCAATTTAACCCTTTTACCCCCAGGCTCTTTGGAAATTTCCAACCCTGAACCCCCCGGGGGTTATTTTTTTCCCAGCACATTTTGCAGTATATTTTTTTTAAATTGCTCTAACAGCCTTAATTTTTGTCATAGAGAGGTCAGGTTGGTCTCAATCTCTTGGAAAATGTCTGAAGTTTCTCAAAAAATTATCAAAAATATGAAAAAAAAAATTTTTATAGCATTTTTTTACAAGGACGTACCGGTACATCCATGGGGGTAAAGGGATGGCTTTTGTGAAACGTACCAGTATGTCGTTTGGGGGTAAAAAGGTTAATTCACATGTAGTTATTTATACATATAATATACATCACATGTACATTTTTCATCCTAATGCTCTTATTTGAAGGTAGTGTTCATAGAACATATAGTCTTTAATCGGACAAATAGGATAAAAGTTAAGAACAGACAGATCTAAAAGAAGTTCGTTGAACATATTTTTTACTTTTTCATGAAATTTTCTCAGCCAATTTCAAAATTAATTTATAATTAAGGAATTTCTTATTTTAGTTGAAATTATATTAAAGTGTTAGGTCAGTTATAGCATCTATGGATTGCTGTGTATTTGAAAGTATTTTTGTGTTCACTTCGGTTATAGGCAAGCCAGAATTTTACCGCAGTCCACCAGATTTGATCACAAGCTCCAAGGGCGATAACATCACACTTGAGTGTGAGGCACACACAGACCTTTTACTTGACACCTCTTATATTTGGCGTCACAATGGCTTGCGTATTGAAATAGACGATACAGACTACCTACGGCATCTTGCTTATGAGCAGGTAAGAATTTCATATTAATGTACTTCTTTATCTGTAGCATATACACCACTTTGTGATTTGTAGGTTATCATATATCAGTTGAGCCAATTTTTCTTTATAATCCGTGGTTACAAAAAAGTAATTTTTTGTAAATAATCCTAATTGTCTTATTATTATGCATGGTTAACTTTTTTAGGTTTGATATAATTTCTTATATTTATTTTGCAATTTTTAACTGTGTAGGACCTTATCCCAAAGTTTTTTCTTATATGGGTTTAACTATAGATAAGATTAAATTAACAGATTATTAAAATAACTGCTGCTTCTTCAATTTCTACTCTGCATTGCTAAATGGAGGTATTTTTTACTACAGTGTAAAATTCTTTTGGTAGGAGGAAGCAATATTGAATATTTTGATGCTGTACAAAGCGCTGCGCAGTTATCAGAAGTAATTTTGTCTTTATGTCATCTTGTGGAATCATTGTAAACTAAAGCTTTGCTAGAATTTTCAAGTTACGTGTTACTTCATTCTTAGACAAGATGTAATAACTTGTAATAAGATGTAAAATCTTCAAAGGTACTGTAAATGAAATGGCCTTTTGTGCTAATAACTCTGAAGCTTGTATAGCTTTATGAAGCTTGAAATATCAGCAATGGTGAATAGCTTAGAAAGTACAAATATAGATGTGCTAATTTGTATAATTATATTATACATACATATACCAAAGGCACTTCCCCCAATTTTTGGGGGTAGCCGACACCAACAAATGAAACAAAACAAAAAAGGGGACCTCTACTCTCTACGTTCCTCCAGCCTAACCAGGGACTCAACCGAGTTCAGCTGGTACTGCTAGGGTGCCACAGCCCAACCTCCCACAATATCCACCACAGATGAAGCTTCATAATGCTGAATCCCCTACTGCTGCTATATGAAGCTTCATCTGTGGTGGATGATGTGGGAGGTTGGGCTGTGGCACCCTAGCAGTACCAGCTGAACTCGGTTGAGTCCCTGGTTAGGCTGGAGGAACGTAGAGAGTAGAGGTCCCCTTTTTTTTTTTTTTTTTTTTTTTTTTTTTTTATATTATATTGTACGGGTTTAAAGAAATGAATTTAGTAATTAAGTTTTAGAAGTTTGTGGAATTTTTTGTAAAAACAGAATTAATCTAGTTTTTGTTTACTGTATTGAACATTTCACATATATTTTTTGAGATTAATGAATTTATTATTTTAAAGTTTGCATTCCGTACGGAATATATTTTCTATACCTGTGGAATTATTGATATCATATCTTCATTCTCATCTATATGCTTTCAAAGACAGTCAACATACTGCAAGGTTACGTTTTATTTTGTTTTAAATGACCGATATGTAAGTTTTGAGTTATACCAATGCTTGATTTTAGCTTGTACTGGATATTTTAGTGTCTGTAGTTTGTTTATGCAGATTCCAGATATTTTTTTAATGCTTCCTTGCTTGGCTCAAAGAGAGTAATACTTCAGTTATATATTATTTGAGTTTGGAAATCATTAGCTGAAATTTTGTTGGCTTGTTATGGTATCTTTTATGTTGATATACAGTTGTTTTAGTTTTTGGTAACATTTTGCAGGGATATGACTATGATTATCAGAGACGACGCAATGAGTTATTTGTAAGTACTGTATATTAATCATTAATGTGAATTTTCTTTAAACTTCAAATATTTGATTCTAAGAATTGCTTTCTAGTTTTATTTTTACTTTAAAAAATGACCCTTATATTCTATTAAAGTCTGATTTATAGTCTGCATAGTTGCAAAACTATATAAGTGTAACTTTAATATTTCTTTTACTCAATTACATTTCTCTTATAGGATAATCCTTCAGACTTAAATCTTATCGATAGACAGAGAATGCAAGATTATTATGCATCGAAAAGGGAACCTCCATTCGAAAAGGTTAGTATGATATTTTTTGTATGATAGCATTTTTTTAGTCTGAAAGTATCCATACAAGTAATATTAATTCATTTCAATGAACCTCCCAGATGTTTGTATAATTTATCTAGAATCTCGTTTTTATCAACATACATACATATACCAAGGCACTTCCCCCAATTCTGGGGGGTAGCCGACATCAACAAAGAAACAAAAACAAAAAGGGGACCTCTACTCTCTATGTACACTAAAAAAGTTCCCGTTTTCTTTCCTTTTAATAGACTTGCTGAATGGCTCCACTAAAGTAATGAGAAAATCCATTGGTTATTGCCAAACACTAATGGTCTTTCAAGCCACAGTTCCTTTGTCTTCGAAGCCTCTATGTTAACTTCGTGTTGTCAACAGTCTCTATCTCCAGATTGTTTACATTTAGGCATTGAGTGCATTTAAAGATGTCTTCATTTGGATTGATAATAACTACTGTGTTGATTGTTCAAGGGAATTATTTCTTGGCAATCATAATCTGCATTCTCTTTATGTCATATTGTGGACAGTATTGATTTAAATGAGTATTGTGACGAGTGCAAAGGCATCACTGTTGTGTAAAGTTCAGAGTTAAAGGAAACTTGCAGTTCAGGGGGATATCCATAGAAAACTAGGCTAGGTGATTACAATGGGAAGTATGTCGACAAGCCCACGCTTGCACCAATCTCCAATACAGCATTTACTGAATCAAGTTTTGATAGTGATAAGCTTCAAAAGGTCATAACTTCTTTTAACTTCTTGTGTGACATCTCAGGACAGTGAGTCTTCACTTAAAGGCAGTAATTACAGACTAACCTGTCCTGTTTAGCCCTGTCTAGTCAGGTCGACTGGTTTTAGTGTTCTATTTAGTAAAGGTTCTTTTAGTGCACAGTGCATTACAGATTCTTGATCCTCTCATAGAGCCTTGAATTCTTTATTTACTTTAGATCCTTTTGTTTTGTAACCCTCTCATTCCTGCAATCCTAGTTGCTCATTCATACAACTAGATTGCGAGGCAGAAAACATAAGTAGATAGCCTGGATCCTAATATGCTTTTACTCGCTGAAGTAAGAACTATAAAGCAACCTTGTATTCCATATATGGGTGGTCTGTCATGTGGTATAATTCCCTTAAAGTTTTGTCAAAAAGCAGCTCGGTTGCATCATATTTTGGATGGCGGTAAACTCTTTCCGGGGCAAATATACTGTCTGCAATAGTACCTCAATTGCTGAAACTAGTCTCTTGGAAAAAAAATATGCAGCAGCTCCCCTGCAGAGGTGTGAATAAATAGAAAAATTGGCAAGTAATCGCTTGGTTAATCCTTCTGAAGAGGAGGAAGAGCCATCTAAGGTGAGATATCTTTTTCATTAGGGAAATTATTGCTGAAAATGTCATAGTTGCCCAAGGTGAGTTCTGATGTTGTCAATTCTTCCAAATCTTTGGAGATGCCTCCTCCAAGGCAGTTTATACACCTCAATTTCACCCCTTTCAATTTTGTTAGAATAGATAAATTATCTTGAATGCAAAGAAAGGCTTTTAATTATAGTTCTCATTTACTGCTGAAGCCTTCTATTCCACAAAGATTTTCAGACTTGTGTAAGATAAATTATTATTATTATTATTACTTGCTAAGCTACAACCATAGCTGGAAAAGCAGGATACTATAAGCCCAGGGGCCCCAACAGGGAAAATAGCACAGTGAGGAAAGGAAACTAGGAAAAATAAAATATTTTAAGAACAGTTAACAACACTAAAATAAATTTTTCAATATTTAACTTAACCGGTGATTATATAAGCTGCTGCTCGACAGAAAACTCTACGGAAAAAATCCGCCAGCGATCGCTATGCAGGTAGGGGGTGTACTTCAACAGCGCCATCTGTCGTGCAGGTACTCAGTACTCATTGTAAACAAAGAACTCAATTTTCTCTCTGTCGTGCTACCGGCAAGACCTACTAATTCGCTGTTGCTAACTGGATTTGTTTTCACAACTATTTGGTGAAGTACACTATTCTAGTTTTGAGCTTTCGCTGTGCAGGCTTTCTCTTCAATAAATCCTTGCATTCTTTTTTTGATATCGGATTTTTTGTTGATGACTTTGGATAGTTTTTGAATTCCCCTTTGACCAATTCAAAATGGCTGACCCTTCTCAAGTCCCAAAATTCAGGAAGTGTAATGCTAGGGACTGTTCAAGGCGTCTTCCGAAGGCCTCTATCGATCCTCACACCGTTTGTTCCAATTGTCGGGATAAAACCTGTCAATTGGAAGATCGATGTGAGGAATGCGTTGGGCTTTCGGAATTCGATTTTATCGAATTCCAAAAATATACACGTAGGCTAGAGAGAGATAGAGTCAGGAGAAGTTCATCTCGTTCTGTTGATTTTTCCTCTCCTCATGCCCCACAACCTATTCCTTCCCCTGTAGTGGTTGCTCCTGACCCCCCTTCTGGCACTCAGGAACCTTCGATGGCTGACATGATGCGTGCCATCCAAGCTCTGGGTGAGAGAGTTGAGTCCCTGGCTAGTGACCGTAACCAGCTCATGGCGGACGTCAAGGAGCTGAAGTGTAAAAGTGCAGTGGGAAGTGGTAAAGTGAGTGATAGTGTTGTGGATAGTGTTGCGCTTGAGGGTTCGTCTGTTCGTGCCTGTCGTCCTCCTAGTCCGGGACCTCTTGCAAGCTCCCAAGTCCAGGGGAGAAGCAATGTCGTACGACCAATGGGTTCGAGAGGCTTTAATCAGCGAACAGACGTTCCCTCCGTGGTTTCGGGCGTATCTACCCAAGATCGCCCCACCCACACAAAGACGAGAGAGCCCATTTATTCCTCGTCTGCGGAAGAGGTTTCTCGTAAGAAACCATGGACCAAGGTCTCACGACCTCTTAAGCGCAAGTCGGTCCCTTCTGCGCAAGTCCAACGGCCCAGTTGTAGCCACTGGGTCAGTTCGGACTCGCTGCAGTCTTCCGATGACTGCTCACCTCCTAAGAGAGGCAAAGCGGTACCGCCTCAGGCAGTTACACCGTCTGTCGCCGCACCTGCTCCTGCAGACCCTAAGTGGTCTTTGCTGCAGACCATGCAGTACCAATTAACGTCTCTGATGCAGGACTTTCGTGCGGAGAAGGTTGCTGCTGCACCAACCTCTTGCCTACAACCAACCACACTCTCGGTTGTGCGTCCTGTGGACGCTGAGGCGACCTTCTTGCGCACTCCAGCTGAGAGAGTCCCGCCACCCATGCGTTCCAGTGTGCCCTGCCAGCCGCATGTTGACGTTCAGCGACGCATGGAACCTTCCGTTGACGTTCGCGAGGTACAACAACCGTCAGAGTTGTTTTGTTTTGACGCGGTGCGTCAACCTCCGCAACCCAGTGTGGTTGCCTCTGCTCGCCCACATCAGACTAGACAGTCTGGAGTAGACGCTGTGCGTCCCCGCGCTGCTATGGTTGTTGCCAGCTCACAGACTGGGCAACAGTTCCATGACGTTGCGTCCGGTTCAGTCACGCGTGCACCCGTGCGACCGGACTCAGCTAACCAGCCGATACCTACTCCATTGCCGCTTCCTCCTCAATACTCGGATGATGGAGACTGATGATGACGATGCGGCACACGTTGATGAACCACATTCGGACCTTGACGAGCCCAAGTCCACGCAACCCTCTTTGGACTTTAGAAAAGTTCTTGCTCTGTTCAAAGAGATGTTTCCGGACCAGTTTGTGTCTGTGGCTCCGCGCTCTCCTCCGTCAGAGTTTGCTTTAGGTACGCAGTCATCCTCGCCTGCCTTTACTAGACTCGTCCTCGCACGCTCGTCCAAGAGAGCTTTACGAGTTATAGGAGAATGGATGCAGTCCAAAAAGAGTCTAGGGAAGACAGCCTTTACGTTTCCCCCTGCTAGACTCTCTTCCAGATCGAGCGTCTGGTATGCCACGGGAGAAGTTCTCGGCTTGGGAGTTCCTGCCTCTGCCCAGGGCGACTTCTCAAGTCTTGTAGACTCTCCCCGCAGGCTAGCCATGAGACGCTCTAAGATATGCTGGTCTCCTTCGGACCTAGACCATCTGTTGAAAGGGATATTTAGAGCCTTCGAGGTCTTCAACTTTTTAGACTGGTGTCTGGGAGCTTTGAGCAGGAAGATCTCCCTGACTGAGAAGGAATCTTCCTTGCTCATCATGTCCTGCATGGACAAGGCCATACGTGACGGGTCTAGTGAGCTTGCTGCATCGTTCGTATCCGGAGTCCTCAAGAAGCGTGAGAACCTTTGCTCTTTCCTGTCAGCTGGAGTGACACCTTGTCAAAGATCCGAACTTCTGTTTGCTCCTCTCTCTAAGTGCCTTTTTCCAGAGGACTTGATTAAGGAGATTGCTGCTGCTTTGATACAAAAGGACACCCATGACCTGGTTGCGTCCTCTGCCCGCAAAGCCACCCCTTTGCCTACCTTGTCAGCTAGACCAAGGATGGACACTCCAGCGTCCCGATTTATTCCGCCCTTTCGTGGCAGAGCCTCCAGCAGAGGAGGTGCTCGTGCCGAAGGGAGACGTGGGAAGAAGAAAGGAACCAAGTCCTTTAAAGGCAGAGTCTGACTGCCAGCTTCTTCAGACAGCAGTGGGAGCCAGACTCAAGAACTTCTGGCAGACCTGGGAGAAGAGAGGCGCAGATGCACAATCTGTGAAGTTGCTCAGAGAGGGGTACAAGATCCCGTTTGTACGAAAACCCCCTCTAGCAACGTCTCCCATCGCTCTCTCTCCCAGGTACAGAGAGGAAGACAAGAGACGAGCATTGAAACAGGAGGTGTCTCTCTTACTAGAAAAGGGAGCGGTAGTCAAAGTCCTGGACCATCAAACCCCGGGCTTCTACAACCGTCTCTTCTTAGTGGCAAAGAAGACAGGAGGGTGGAGGCCGGTGCTAGACGTCAGTGTGCTGAATGTCTTTGTCACAAAGCAGACGTTCGCCATGGAGACCACAAAGTCCGTTCTAGCAGCGGTCAGAAGGGAAGACTGGATGGTCTCTTTAGACCTAAGGGACGCATACTTTCACGTCCCCATCCACCCAGACTCCCAACCTTTTCTGAGATTCGTTTACGAAAAGGTTGTCTACCAGTTTCAAGCCCTGTGCTTTGGCCTAAGCACAGCTCCTCTTGTGTTTACGAGGCTGATGAGGAATGTAGCCAAATTCCTTCATTTAGCGGACATCAGAGCCTCCCTCTATTTGGATGACTGGCTTCTAAGAGCTTCTTCCAGTCGTCGCTGTCTGAAGGATCTAAAGTGGACTCTAGATCTGACCAAGGAATTGGGTCTCCTGGTCAATATGGAAAAGTCTCAAGTGGTCCCATCCCAAACTATTGTGTATTTAGGGATGGAGATTCACAGTCTAGCTTTTCGGGCTTTTCCGTCGGCCCCCAGAACAAGTCAAGCCCAGTTATGCATCCAGAACATGCTGAAGAAGGAACGATGTTCAGTCAGGCAGTGGATGAGTCTGATAGGGACACTATCATCCCTGGAACAGTTCGTATCGTTAGGAAGACTACACCTCCGTCCTCTTCAATATCACCTAGCTGTTTACTGGAAAAAGGACAAGACGCTAGAAGCGGTCTCGATCCCCATTTCCGAGAAGATGAAGTCTTCCCTGACTTGGTGGAAGGACAGTATCAGCCTCAGAGAGGGTCTGCCCCTGGCTGTTCAGACTCCCAACCACGTTCTCTTCTCGGACGCATCGGACACGGGCTGGGGCGCGACATTAGACGGTCGGGAATGCTCGGGAACTTGGAACTCGAGTCAAAGGACAATGCATATCAACTGCAAGGAGCTACTGGCAGTTCATCTGGCCTTGAAAAGCTTCAAGTCTCTCCTTCAAGGCAAAGTGGTGGAGGTGAACTCGGACAACACCACGGCTTTGGCGTACATCTCCAAGCAAGGAGGGACCCACTCTATGACGTTGTACGAGATCGCAAGGGACCTCCTCACCTGGTCAAAAGATCTAAACATTTCACTAGTAACGAGGTTCATCCAAGGCAACTTGAATGTCATGGCAGATTGCCTCAGTCGGAAGGGACAAATCATTCCAACAGAATGGACCCTACACAAGGATGTGTGCAAGAGACTTTGGGCCACATGGGGCCAGCCTACCATAGATCTCTTCGCAACCTCGATGACCAAGAGGCTCCCAATATATTGCTCACCAATCCCGGACCCAGCAGCAGTTTATATAGATGCCTTTCTCCTAGATTGGTCACATCTAGACCTATATGCATTCCCCCCGTTCAAGATTGTCAACAAGGTACTGCAGAAGTTCACCTCTCACGAAGGGACAAGGTTGACGTTAGTTGCTCCCCTCTGGCCCGCGAGAGAATGGTTCACCGAGGTACTTCGATGGCTAGTGGACGTTCCCAGAACTCTTCCTCTAAGGGTGGACCTTCTACGTCAGCCACACGTAAAGAAGGTACACCAAGGCCTCCACGCTCTTCGTCTGACTGCCTTCAGACTATCGAAAGACTCTCGAGAGCTAGAGGCTTTTCGAAGGAGGCAGCCAGGGCGATTACTAGAGCAAGGAGGACATCCACCCTTAGAGTCTACCAATCGAAGTGGGAAGTCTTCCGAAACTGGTGCAAGTCAGTATCTGTATCCTCGACCAGTACCTCTGTAACTCAAATAGCTGACTTCCTTTTATACCTGAGGAAAGAACGATCCCTTTCAGCTCCCACTATCAAGGGTTACAGAAGCATGTTGGCAGCAGTCTTCCGTCACAGAGGCTTAGATCTTTCCAACAACAAAGATCTACAGGACCTCCTTAAGTCTTTTGAGACCACGAAGGAGCGTCGTTTGGCTACACCTGGTTGGAATTTAGACGTGGTACTAAGATTCCTCATGTCAGAAAGGTTCGAGCCGCTACAATCAGCCTCCTTTAAAGATCTCACTTTAAAGACTCTTTTCCTGGTTTGCTTAGCCACAGCTAAAAGAGTCAGTGAGATTCACGCCTTCAGCAGGATCATCGGATTTTCATCTGAAACGGCTACATGTTCTTTACAACTTGGTTTTCTAGCCAAAAACGAGCTACCCTCTCGTCCTTGGCCGAAATCGTTCGATATTCCAAGCCTATCGAATATGGTTGGAAATGAACTAGAAAGAGTCTTATGCCCTGTGAGAGCTCTTAAGTTCTATTTAAGACGAACTAAACCTTTACGAGGACAGTCAGAAGCTTTATGGTGTTCAGTTAAGAAACCATCTTTGCCTATGTCAAAGAATGCTTTATCCTATTTTATCAGACTGTTAATACGAGAAGCTCATTCCCATCTGAGTGAGGAAGACCAAGCTTTGCTGAAGGTAAGGACACATGAAGTTAGAGCTGTCGCAACTTCAGTGGCCTTTAAACAAAATAGATCTCTGCGAAGTATAATGGACGCAACCTATTGGAGAAGCAAGTCAGTGTTCGCGTCTTTTTATCTTAAAGATGTCCAGTCTCTTTACGAGAACTGCTACACCCTGGGACCATTCGTAGCAGCGAGTGCAGTAGTGGGTGAGGGCTCAACCACTACAATCCCCTAATTCCGTAACCTTTTTAATCTTTCTCTTGAAATGTTTTTATTGTTGTTTTTGGGTTGTCCGGAAGGCTAAGAAGCCTTTCGCATCCTGGTTGATTTGGCGGGTGGTCAAATTCTTTTCTTGAGAAGCGCCTAGATTAGAGGTTTTGATGAGGTCCTGTGGTATGGGTTGCAACCCTTCATACTTCAGATCCTAGGGGTCGCTCAGCATCCTAAGAGGATCGCGAGGCTCCGTAAGGAAGACGTACTTAAAAAGGCAGAGTAATTGTTCAAGTCGACTTCCTTACCAGGTGCTTATTTATTTTATTTTTGTTATTTTGATAACTTCTAAAATGAAATAAAAAAATCCTTAGCTCATAATAATGTAAACATTTATTGCTGGTCTCTACCCACCCCCCTGGGTGTGAATCAGCTTATATAATCACCGGTTAAGTTAAATATTGAAAAATGTTATTTTGATAATAAAATAAATTTTTGAATATACTTACCCGGTGATTATATATTAAAGGACCCTCCCTTCCTCCTCAATAGAGACGCAGTGGACCGAGGAGAAAATTGAGTTCTTTGTTTACAATGAGTACTGAGTACCTGCACGACAGATGGCGCTGTTGAAGTACACCCCCTACCTGCATAGCGATCGCTGGCGGATTTTTTCCGTAGAGTTTTCTGTCGAGCAGCAGAGCTGCAGCTTATATAATCACCGGGTAAGTATATTCAAAAATTTATTTTATTATCAAAATAACATATTTCCTATATAAACTATTAAAACTTTAACAAAACAAGAAGAGGAGAAATTAGAATAGTGTGCCCAAGTGTACCTTCAAGCAAGAGAACTCTAACCCAAGACAGTTGATGACCATAGTACAGAGGCTATGGCACTACCCAAGACTAGAGAACAATGGTTTGGTTTTGGAGTGTCCATCTAGAGCTGCTTACCATAGCTAAAGAGTCTCTTCTACCCTTACCAAGAGGAAAGTAGCCACTGAACAATGAACAATTACAGTGCTGTAGTTAACCCTTTGGGTGAAGAAGAATTGTTTGGTAATCTCAGTGTTGTCAGGTGTAGTAGGACATAGGAGAATCTGTAAGAAATAGCCCTGACTTTTTTTTTCTTTTTTTTTTTCTTTTAAATATAGATTACAGTTTAGCCTCCAGTCTTGAGCCCACCATTATTGAAAGAAAAATATTTAAACTGCAGGGTTTTTAAAGTGTGTTTACTAAAGAAATGCTATTTGAAGTTAATACTTGCTAATTCTATTGGAACAATTATTGCTAGTCTTTTAGATCATAAGTTTGTAGGTCTTCAGGATTTGGATTTGGATTTGGATTACTTGACTTGTCAAGTTAATACAGTTTCAGATGGGGTTTATTATGCTGTAGCAGCCTTCTTATGTTTAGTGATTAAGAGAAGAGAACAATTATGTACTTCAATAGTTTGGACAGTCTCTGAGGCACAAAAACATTCATTGAATTCTTCTCCTAATTTTGGTCCTGTTTTGGATAGAAATATGATTAATCAAATAATTGCTCAAGTGGGTACCAGTTTCAAAGTGACACTGATATTACTTTCTAGGGATACCCAAGTTTCTGACTTTAAGCCAATTGTTTCTATGGGCTCAGAATTGTCACCAGGGAATTCCTTTTGTATCCCTAGTACATTAGGATTCCGATCTATTAGACGTTCATGGAGAGTTGCCAGTCAGACTTGAACGTTTTTATTGGAGAACACTATGATGTGTCTTCTTTGCAGATCCCAAGTGGAGGAAGACTTTACCACTTTTATCACATTTGGAAGAGCTCTCATTATGATCCGTAGGTACTAGCTGTCGTCAAAGAAGGTTGCGTAATTCCTATAGAGTCCAATCCTTCCTTGTCCAAGGACAAATTGCATATCCAAGTTGTCTTACAGAAATAGCAAAAGCATAGATTTGGAAACTAGTAATTTCAGAACTTCTGGAAAAAAAAATGGGATAAAAGATCTCATAAACCTGCTCTAGGTATTCTA
Source organism: Palaemon carinicauda (assembly GCF_036898095.1). Lineage (NCBI taxonomy): Eukaryota > Metazoa > Arthropoda > Malacostraca > Decapoda > Palaemonidae > Palaemon > Palaemon carinicauda. Next base: position 78,033,631 of record NC_090759.1, read on the forward strand.
TACAGATTATTCCTAGTCACCAAAGCTTCTGGGAAATGGAGATATATTCTTGATATCACAACCCTCAACAAGTTTACAGTTCTCACAAAGTTTTACTCGGAAACTCCTTCGATAGTTTTGGAGGTGATAAAGAAAAAAGAATAAATTTTTTTTAATAGACCTCTCAGACATCCTTTGCATACTGGTTCTAAAAAACTTTTTGTTTCATTGAGTCAAAGGTTTACCAATTCAAGTGCCTGTGTGTCAAGTCTTGGAATGGACTCTCAAGTCTTCTAGAGGCATCTATTGTAGGGAAAGAAAACAGGAAATTTTCTAGTTTTAGGAGTAATGTCGATAAAAGCAAACATCCAGAGAGAAGAAATATGAACATCAGGTGAGTAAAGAAATAAAAAAATTTACCAAATTTAAAACTTTTGCCTGTATTGATAGTTTTTTTTAAATCCTAAAAAATAAGAAATTTTTTTTTTGCAGGGTTATCGTTTGGGACATCTTCGTATTAAAGAGTTGACTTTGGCCGATGCAGGAGTGTATGAATGTGTTGCAATTTCTCCAGTGGCTAAAATTAGTATTTCTACAACGCTTATTGTACACGGACCACCTGGCCCTCCTGGTATGATATTGATTTTATCACCTTGCTGTTACTATTCCTCCTATAGTCTTGAAGCTGAATCGTTCATGCAGTAATTGTTTCTTACACATTCTGCTGACATAAATTTATGATCAGTACCCAGAAAAGAGTTTTATCATTATTAAGTATTCAAGAGTTTTAGTTGCATTCATGAAAGTTACAATTATATTTAATGGATTTCATAAGAACAGATTATATTTGAAATGTTTTGGAAAGTTGAAGAGAAACTGAAAAGATCCCCCATTTCAGGATAGTAAAAAATTAGATGAAATCATTTAACCCCTTGAAAAAATTCAAGTTTAAGCCAAACTTCCATTTGTGGTGGTTAATTTATAAGGCAATTGTGGCTCTTATGAAATTGGGTTAAGTTAGCAGGCCTCCTATCTTCTTCCATAGGTGGCATATCAGCCGTTGATCTTACCAGCACTTCAGCGCGTATTCGTTGGACTGACGGGGCTAGTAACGGAAAACCAATATTGCTTTATAATATCCAGACGCGTACACAGTGGACGAGAAATTGGGTGACAGTTGCTGAAAATATAACAGCTAATGTAATTGATATCAGTCTAATTTGTCTCTTGAAATATAAATTGACTTAATTTTATACAGTATTTGTTTCTCACAAATGTATGTGTGCTAGACATGTGAAATCAAAGTTATTTTGTTTCGTAGAATTGTGAAATAGCTCAGTTTTTTAAACATAACTTTATATTTAGAATATGTTTTTGAAAGCATGAAATCTTTAGCATATATATTTTATCTATTATCAGTTGATTGATGCTACGAATGGCAGAAGAGAATATCAGTTAGGTGAAGTGTTGTCTCCATGGTCTTCTCATGAGTTCAGAGTTCAAGGCATCAATGCCTTAGGTCTCGGCCAGTTTTCAACCAGTTCTCCTCAGGTAAAGTATTATTCGTTGTGGATTTGCTGGTTGGTTTGCCTTTAACCAACATTTTAGAAATAACAATCTTAATATATAGTAAAAAAATTGTTTACCTGATTTTCTTATTGTTTACAGAAGCTTGTTTTATTGACGTTTACCCCAAAAGCTATATAAAAAAACATTTCCCATTTTATTTCTTCGTAAGATACAAGCTGTAGTAAAGTACAGAAATGAGGTAATCCAGCTGTTAGTGATAAGTAGCATGCTAATTGTTACCCATTCTTCAGTTTTCTTTGTCACAGTTTCATCAAAACCGATTACTTTTAATTGATAAAAGATCAGCCAAGGACCAAACAATAACACAGTTTAAGGGATAGAGGGAGGTAGATTTAGGCAACATATTAGGGCTCATTGAATTTCTTCCATATCAGTGCCTTCTGTTACTGGAATCCAGGTTGCAAATGCTATCAGAATCTGACATAGGAGAACAGGTCAGGCGCTCAGAAACATTATCCACTCCTTGACTTAGGTCTCTGGATGAACCAAGTGCTAGTGATCAACCTCTCTGTGTGTACGTTGTGATTAAGATGTTAGGGCTCAAGGCCAATACTGTAGTAATACATGGGACACCTGATGTATCTATGTATGTCTAGAATACAGTTTTCTCTTACATTTGTGAAAACTACTATACTCAATTTTTTTTAATGAAGCGCACTTGCACTGACTCGCAGCGGTACCCTTTTAGCTCGGAAAAGTTTCCTGCTATCTGATTGGTTAGAATTATCTTGCCCAACCAATCAGCGATCAGGAAACTTTTCCGAGCTAAAAGGACACCGCTGCGAGTCGGTGCAAATCTGCCTCACTAAAAAGAATTGACTATAGACATTTATTTATTTTTTTTTTTCTTCTTCTTCTTCTTCTTCTTCTTCTAACAGAGAGAATGTGTTTTATCTTTAGGGAAGGCAAAACATGAAAATTAATGAACCTTCCATAATCAAGGCAAAGATAGAAGAATGGGGATAATTTTAACAATGTGATATCATATCAAGTGGTTTTGAGTGTAAGTTAATTTTATGAGTAGGTTATATTTAGTCTCGTTATATCACATACCCTCATCCAAAAGAGTAGTATCACCATGTTGACTACAAGGTAAAGTTCATTGATGTAAACTTAATCTTGTTAATGAAATTTATTTTTAATACTTATAGTCCTCTATTTCCCACCTTCCTCCCCACTATTTTAACCCTTTTACCCCCGGGCTATTTGGAAATTTCCAACCCATAACCCCCAAGGGGTTATTTTTATCCCATGACATTTTGCCGTATACTTTTTTTAAATTGCTCTAACAGGCTTAATTTTTGTCATAGAGAGGTCAGGTTGGTCTCATTCTCTTGGAAAATGCCTGAATTTTCTCAAAAAATTATCAAAAATATGAAAAAAAAAAATTTATAGCATTTTTTTGCAAGGACGTACCGGTACGTCCATGGGGGTAAAGGGATGGGTTTTGTGAAACGTACCAGTATGTCCTTTGGGGGTAAAAGGTTTAATGTCAAGATATATTTTACAATATATACAGGTCTATAATGACTCGATTATGTTAATGTGCTTGCCCTATTTGGATTAATGGGCATCTCAGTGAAAGGGGAGATAGAAAAAGTTGGGTAGAACATTTTCGAATTTTTCGTTAGAGTTCAGGAACCTGGTGGCTTGAATGATAAATTCTTCTATCGTATATAAAAGAATTGTCTCTCATGCAAAACTAATGTCAGGTTTGTCTTCCTAATAAAATGTATTTTTAAGTATTTATACATACATACATACATATACCAAGGCACTTCCCCCAATTTTGGGGGGTAGCCGACATCAACAAAAGAAACAAAACAAAAAAGGGGACCTCTACTCTCTACGTTCCTCCAGCCTAAACAGGGACTCAACCGAGTTCGGCTGGTACTGCTAGGGGGCCATTATACTGTAGCATAATTGTAAGTGGATTGAATTTTTGTATTTTTAGAAAAGTTCACAATACACCAGATAAAGTATTTATAGATAAAACATTAAAACCTAGATACTCAAGTATCCTGCATTTCTATTAATACACTAATATTAATTTCAAGACTTTTTTTATTCAATATATTTGGTCATGTTTAGATATGTTTTCTACACTACCATTCAGGTTATCTAAAATCAAATTGGCAATAGCAGAAATGTCTCCAGGAGACGGCAGACCGTGAAATTTTGAAATGATTTTTATGTCTTTTCAACATTAGTTTTTTGTTCTATCAAAATCCAGAGAAAATGTTTAATAGTCGTCAGCTTACCGAATGTTGTATAGGTATGAAAAGTAAAGGGATTGCTTAGATGACTGATTTTGACAGTATTTAGTTGTTGATAGGCCTCGCACCATTGATCTGATTGGTCACTTGCATGTCCTTGTAATAAAAACAAATTTTTTTGTTTTCAAACTTTCTCCTTCATTTTGAGTCAAATTGTATTGTTATACTGTATTCAGAAATAAATCCAATTTATTTGGTAACAAAACAAAATTTTGATTTATAGATATTTTATTTCATGCATTTTGATGTGTTTATTAATTTTAAACTTCCAGATTCCACTATTGTATAGTGAAACAATATCCTTAAAATACAACATATACATATTAACCCCTTTACCCCCAGGCTATTTGGAACTTTCCAACCCTTAACCCCCAGAGGTTATTTTTTTCAAGCACATTTTGCAGTATATATATTTTTTTTAATTGCTCTAACATCCTTAATTTTTGTCTTAGAGAGGTGAGGTTGGTCTCATTCTCTTGGAAAATGCCTGAAGTTTCTCAAAAAATTATCAAAAATATGCAAAAAAAAAAAAAATATATATATATATATATATATATATATATATATATATATATATATATATATATGTATATATATATATATATATATATATATATATATATATATATATATATATATATGTATATATATATATATATATATATATATATATATATATATATATATATATATATACAGTGATACCTCGGTACTCGACCATAATCCGTTCGAGATCCGTGTTCGACCTCCGATTTGTTCGAGTACCGAATTTTTTTTCCCCATAAGAAATAATGGTATATATTCTATTCCGTTCCCAAGCACTCGAACAGGCCCAAAATATTAATAAAACGTGTACCTAAACAACAATAATTATCTAAATGTGTATGAAATTGGTCAGAAAATCCTATAAAACAATTTTAAACCATTTACTGTACTAAAATAAAACAATTTTAAACCATTTTCTGTACTGTAGTGAACATACCTTTGAGCAGCGGTTCGATGGCATACAGGGATGGATGTGGAGAGGATGGAAGGGGGAGGTTACTGCTTGGAAGGAGAGTCCCCTTCCATGATGTGGCGGGGTAGTTCTCCTTCAGGAGTTGTTTCTCTCTCCAATGAAAGGGTGGGCAGATCTATTTCAGGGGTTTCTTCTCTTCTTTGTCTCTTCTTTGGAGGAGAAACAGGCTTTGATGTAGCAGCTTTCTTTTCTTTTGTGAAAAACTGGTCTATTGTTAATTGTTTCTTCCTCCTCTGCAGTATTCTTCGAAAATGATACATGACACTATCATTAAACATATGCACTGCCCGGTTTGCTACTGCAATTTCTGGGTGGTATTTTTCAGCAAAAGCCTGCACATCTGCCCACTTGGAACAAATTTCATTGATGAGAGAACTTGGAACATCCTCCCTTACCTCATCCTCTTCTGAAGATTCCTGCTCCACAATCAGATCCTGCTGCTGTTGTTGTTGCAGGTGCAACAATTCCTCCACAGTCAACTCGGTAGAATGGCTTTCTACAAGCTCATCAATATCATCCTTGTCGACCTCAAGCCCCAAACTCCTGCCCATGACAACAATTTCCTCAACGACATCAGTGTCATCAGAAATTACAGGGGTAGCAGTGCTTGGACCCGCCTCTGGTTGGAAACCTTCAAACTCCCTCTCTGTGACACATGATGGCCACAGCTTACGCCAGGCAGAGTTCAATGTCCTATAGGTCACACCTCGCCAAGCTTGGTCAATCATGTTAACAGAGTTGAGGATGCTGAAGTGTTCCTTCCAGAATTCCTTTAGGGTCAACTTCGTGTCACTGGTCACTTCAAAACACTTTCTGAAAAGGGCCTTGGTATAGAGTTTTTTGAAGTTTGAAATGACCTGTTGGTCCATGGGCTGGAGTATGGGAGTAGTATTGGGGGGCAAGAATTTGATTTTGATAAAGCTGTATTCTTCTTTCAAGTCATCCTCGAGACCTGGAGGATGTGCAGGAGCATTGTCCATAACCAGAAGACATTTCATTGGCAAGCTCTTTTCAATGAGGTAAGCCTTAACCTGGGGGGCAAACACTTCGTTTATCCACTCAGTAAAGAATTGTCTTGTGACCCAAGATTTAGTGTTCGAGCGCCACATAACTGGTAGTGCACTTTTACAAATATTATTTCGTTTGAACACCCGGGGGTTGTCCGAGTGGTACACTAACAAGGGTTTGATCTTGCAATCGCCACTTGCATTTGCACACAGCAACAATGTTAGCCTATCTTTCATTGGCTTGTGACCTGGCATCTTCGTCTCGTCCTTGGTAATGTACGTATTGGCTGGCATTTTCTTCCAAAATAACCCAGTCTCATCACAATTAAAGACTTGTTGTGCGATCAAATTTTGTTCATTTATGTACCGATCGAATTCCCCCACGTATTTATCGGCTGCAATTTGATCCGAACTAGCTGCCTCCCCATGCCTAGTAACACGATGAATACCTGTTCTATTACGAAACTTTTCAAACCAACCCCTGCTCGCTTTAAATGTAAATGAATCACTTTCACTGGTACTCGGACTTTTCTTCACTAATTCTTCATAGATATGCAACGCTTTTTCACAAATGAACGCTTCACTAACACTTTCCCCGGCCAACTGTTTTTCTTTAATAAATATTAAAAGCAACTTTTCCATCTCCTCAATCACTTGTGGCCTTTGCTTAGTTACCGCCGTAACTCCCGTTGCAACATTCGCCTTCTTAATCATTTCTTTATGCTTTAAAAACGTAGAAATGGTCGACTTCGCCATTCCGTATTCTACCGCTAAATCGGACACTCGTACACCATTCTCATATTTCGCTATAATTTCCTTCTTCAACTCGATCGTTGTTCGCACTGTTTTCCTCTTCTCCTTCCCCTTAACACTCATTACTTTCTTGGGACTCATTATGAAAGCTAAAAAAGCAATTAAAAGCACTGAAAATCACTAAATCACAACGAATGCTGATCGCGCGTTGTCTGAGTGACGCTCTCGAGAGAACTGATGCTTCCCGAACAAGCGAGAGTGGCCGAGATGGCGCGATCATCACAAAGCCCATGCGGTCGTCACGTGTTCGGCTGGTCGAGTACCGAATTTTTGGTCGAGCACCGCAGCAAAAATTTCTCGAAAATTTTGGTCGAACTCCGAATTGTTCGAGTATAGAGTCGTTCGACTACCGAGGTATCACTGTATATAGCATTTTTTTGCAAAGACGTACTGGTACGTCCGTGGGGGTAAAGGGATGAGTTTTGTGAAATGTACCAGTATGTCCTTTGGGGGTAAAAGGGTTAATCTGAATTAAAAAGTGGGTTTTCTACATAAATTTAGAAATAACCATTGCTGTGTAGGTTGCTCCATCCATGAAGGGTTCATTGGGTAAGTATTAGTACATTAGTAAAAAATCTAAACCCAACAGAACTTTTGGTGAAATTTATTAACCCTTTTACCCCCAAAGGACGTACTGGTACGTTTCACAAAAGCCATCCCTTTACCCCCAATGGACGTACCGGTTCGTCCTTGCAAAAAATGCTATAAAAAAAAAAAATTCATATTTTTTCATTTTTTTTTTGAGAAAATTCAGGCATTTTCCAAGAGAATGAGACCAACCTGACCTCTCTCTGACAAAAATTAAGGCTGTTAGAGCAATTTTAAAAAAATATACAGCAAAATGTGCTGGGAAAAAATAACTCCCTGGGGGTTAAGGGTTGGAAATTTCCAAATAGCCTGGGGGTAAAAGGGTTAAACAGTACCTCTGTGTATTTGCTCTAATTTACAAATTAATTTCTCTGGTTAAGCATCAGATTAGACATTGCCATCCCTCTTTTGGCTGAATAATTACAGTATTAATGGTTTATTTTTCAATTCCTCAGGCCAATACTAAAGAGGACAAACCTTTCACGTACCCAGAAAATCTTGGTGGAGGCGGTGGAAAAACTGGTGATTTAACAATTACGTGGGACGTAAGTATTTCTATATTTATCATGTTTCTCTTTGTCACTAATTCTTACAATATCCACACATAAGACAGTACATACATACATACATACATATACCAAGGCACTTCCCCCAATTTTGGGGGGTAGCCGATATCAACAAAGAAACAAAAACAAAAAGGGGACCTCTACTCTCTACGTTCCTCCCAGCCTAACAAGGGACTCAACCGAGTTCAGCTGGTACTGCTAGGGTGTCACAGCCCACCCTCCCACATTATCCACCACAGATGAAGCTTCATAATGCTGAATCCCCTACTGCTGCTACCTCCGCGGTCATCTAAGGCTATTTTTCCTATCTCTTCTATTTCAGCAGCATTACTGTCATTTTTTTGTATTTTTCATCCATTCTCCTTGGTATTTGACTTTCATAACTTTTCTTTGCTCTGTTCTTTTCTCGGGTAAGAACAACCTGTCAAGGTCTTGAGTCTAGCAGTGTGACTCTTTGATCTGATTTTTAGTCATCCATGTCTTATTTTGCCTGTAATTTTTTTAAATTTTACAATTAAGAGTAATCTATTTTTCATTTGAAGTATTTAGCCTTTCTTTAGTAGGTTTGGATATAAGAGAAACCATGATTTTTTTATATAAATTGTAAGGTTTTCAACTTTTCTCTGGTATATTTAGCAGTATTTATACCTTAGAAATGGTGCTTTAAGGAGCATTTCACTGGGTGACACTGGTTGAGCCCAGAAATATATATATATATATATATATATATATATATATATATATATATATATAAACAAATTGTATATTTTAAAGCTATTTGCAGTTTTTTCATGAAACAATTTGGATACCCACTAAAAACTATCCCCTTTAATTGGTATCAAAGGATAAGGAAAATACCCTTACCTTCTCCTAACTACCTACCTTGCAAAGCTTTTAGTGACAATTCCAGCTCACGCTAATGAATGCTCATATGATAAAACTTGAGATTTTATGTGTCTTAGATACTATGCATAGAGTATCGATTTAAAACATGCCCTTATCTTCACAATATGTTTATTGTTTGTGAATTATAAGAATGTGAACAGTTCTGTATTACTGTGTTATATTTAGAATACTTATGCTATTTGCTTTTGTTCTAGCAGGGCTGTACAATTATTCTAATCAATTTAGAATACATTTTTAAACCATCAACTTTCCCTTATAAGCCATGGCACTGGTATTGCAATATTATTTCTAATATGAGTTATACTTTCCAGCCATTACCAAATGAGAAACAAAATGCTCCAGGAGTGTACTACAAGGTATTCTGGAGGAGAAGTGTCTTAGACCCAGAAACAGAGTTCCAAAACATTATCATGGAAGGTCGAGGCAACATTGGTATGCTTGTGGTTGATGTTAACCCTGTCAAATATTTCTACACTCAGTACGAGGTTAAAATTCAGGTAATTATTCGGCGATTTAATATAAAGCTGATAGTTATTGCTTGAAGAATGTATATTGGATTTTATATTTTGTATTATAATTCTATTAAATCATGCATAATGACCTTTTATTCTTCACCAATTATGATCATCATTTTATCTTTTTTTTTTTATTAAGTGGTTTGCAGACATTTTACAAAATTTAACTCTTTTTTTTTCAGGCTTGGAATAGCCTAGGGCCTGGGCCAATAAGTGAAACAGTGGAAGTGTTTACTGCTGAAGATATGCCGCAAGTTCAGCCTACAGAAGTGTCGGCCTTTGCTCATAATGCCACTTCACTCAATGTTACCTGGCAGCCTATTAATCCTACAAGAGACAATATTAGAGGAGAGCTTATTGGATATCGGGTTAGTGTTCAGCTTGTACGGTGCTATTGTGTAGATCAGAGAAGTCATTTGTTATTTATTTTAGTATAGGAATAACAAATGACTTCTCTGAAGAATAAATTATTATTTATTCTTCAGAGAAGTCATTTGTTATTTATTTTAGTATAGGAAAGAATAGCTTCTTTTTAGATTACTTATTACAATATAGATCTATACCATGAATAGTTATTAGATCACAGTGAATTTGTACCCATTGAAATTTTTTTTTAAACATTTGAATTCCAGGTAACACTTACGTCAAGGACAGAAATTCAAATAAAAGTGGTTAGATTATTTAAACAAATATATCTGAATTATCATATAATCAAAATTCCAATATTTATCTTTGGTTTCTTTATCTTCATTTTAAATTTTTAGTGGTTGCTTATATTGAGACACTTTTTTCCAGATCAAGTACTGGAGACGAGTGGATAATGAAACGGATCACATCATCAAGCTTCGGATTGGCACAGAACCTCATGGACTTATTGTCGGTTTGGTTCCGAACACCTTTTACTGGGTCCGAGTCATGGCTTATAATCGAGCTGGCTCAGGACCAGAAAGTGAAAGATTTCTTGGTGAGGAAGCTTTGATTATCTGTATAACCATACCTGCTGTATCTTCAGTATGTATTGTTAAGTTATCAAGTCATAATCAGTAGTGTGTCTTGCTACACTTTACTCTTCTAGATGAAGGTGGCCGTTTCTTTTCTCTTCTACTTTTCTTCATAATTCTTCCAATATTTCTATACTTGTTATCAAGTATATGTAATGAAATTAAGAAAATAATAAGTATTTGATGATGAAGAAAAAGATAACTTGAAAAAGGGGGTTAGACATTAAAACAGCAAGGAAATAGGGTGAATTTTCAGGGGAAGGAGGTAAAAAAAAATTGATAATGTACTGTAGATACAAATATTGTAGTGTATACCCCAAAATATTGCAAGTGAAAAAAACAAGATATGAGTATTTTAAAGTAATTAAAAGATACTGTGTTAATTTTACATTCAGATGTTTGCACACCTCTAGGAATTACTCCCTTTGCCCTAATTTAGCGAGTAGGTGTAACAAGGAAAATTCTTTTCTCCCGCAGAGCGAACTTGGCGTGATAATCCTCGTATGCCTCCAAATGCTGTCAAAGTATATGCCATCGATCCCAGTACAATTCGTGTTACCTGGCGAGGTGTCACTCCTGGGCCTATGGAAGAGCCTCTTATTGGCTATAAGGTATGATTCACGCTTGGTGTTTGTGATTTATGCATTCATTTTATATTTATGGTTTAGAAATAATTCCCTTGGGAAAGGGGAGGGTCATAGAAATAAACAGATTAAAGTAAGTGACAACATCAAAACAGATATTTCATAAATAAACAATAAAAAGACTTGTCTGTCTGTTCAACATTTGCTGCAAGTTTGAACTTTTGAAGTTCTATCAATTCAACTACCCGATTAAGAAGAACATTTCACAACTTGGTCTCAGCTGGAATAAAACTTCTGGAATAATGTGTGGTATTGAGCCTCATGATGAAGAAGGCCTGACTATTTTAGAGTGGTACAAATTCTAGCAAGTAGACATGGCAATTCTACCTTTGAAAATTTTATTTACGTCTTCATAAAAGATTAATAATTTGTTTGAATCAAGTTAGGTACAATGTCAAGGCTCCACTGTAGTGTATTTGACATATGGTAACCCGTTTTAATGATTATTATATTCATTTTCTTCAGTTAACCCTTTTACCCCCGGGGTATTTGGAAATTTCCAACCCTTAACCCCCAAGGGGTTATTTCCCCAGCACATTTTGCAGTATATTTTTTTTAAATTGCTCTAACAGCCTTAATTTTTGTCATAGAGAGGTCAGATTGGTCTCATTCTCTTGGAAAATGCCTGAATTTTCTCAAAAAATTATCAAAAAATATGAAAAACTAATTTTTGTAGCATTTTTTGCAAGGACGTACCAGTACGTCTATGGGGGTAAAGGGATGGCTTCTGTGAAACGTACCAGTACGTCCTTTGGGGGTAAAAGGGTTAGAAAAGGTTACCAATTATTGTGTTAACACCGATATCTTAAAGGTTTGGACCATAAAATTTTGAGGCCGAATTCTGCGGACTTGAATAAGGATGTGAGTTTAGAAGATTGGTCCTTCCTATATATCTTCTTGTCATATCCTGTACAAGAACGATTGTTTGATATTCATTTTTTTTATGGACTTTAGTAGGATTTTTATCATTATTAGGTGATTTAACCAGACTACTGTACTGTGACAAGATAGTAACTTTCATATGCTGGTTGAAAGGATTTGATTCCAATAGTAAAGGTTTGGTTTAAATCTAGAATTTAAGGTTGTGTATTAACCCAGAGGACAACTTAGTAATAAGGGAGTGTGTGGAATTGCACACAGAACCTTGGTTGTTTTAATAAAACCAAAAACTAGAAAAATTACTATCTTCTGTACTGTATTTCATTTAGTTTTTCATATATAATAGGGTTTAACCCTTTTACCCCCGGGCTCTTTGGAAATTTCCAACCCTTAACCCCCAAGGGGTTATTTTTTCCCAGCACATTTTGCAGTATAGTTTTTTTAAATTGCTCTAACAGCCTTAATTTTTGTCATAGAGAGGTCAGGTTGGTCTCATTCTCTTGGAAAATGCCTGAATTTTTTCAAAAAGAAATATCAAAAATATGAAAAAAAAAAAATTTTATAGCATTTTTTTGCAAGGATGTACCGGTACGTCCATGGGGGTAAAGGGATGGGTTTTGTGAAACGTACCAGTACGTCCTTTGGGGGTAAAAGGGTTAATGTTTATTTGCATTCTGGATTTGGTTAAGATTTTTTTAAACTTGAATTTTCCTTTACAGATTAAAATATGGGAAGCTGATCAAGATTTTACCAAGGCCAATGACACCTATGTCTTCATTGGCTCTCCTTTAGAAGCTTATGTCCACGACTTGACACCCGGCAAAACTTACAAACTTCGAGTACTTGCTTACTCCAGAGGAGGAGATGGGAAAATGTCATCACCACCATGGGAATTCCAGCTTGGTAAGTTACCAACATTAGACTGCATTAATGGAAAAACATGAATTTTTAGTTCTGTTCTATCTCTTTATGTGCTTTGCTATTTTCTTCACATAACTCATTGATTTATAATTATGCGACAACACAGAGGAGAAGGGTAGGAAAGGGTATAAAATGAATACAATGGGTCCACGTGGGGACCATATAAGACACAAAAGGGGGTCGGGGACACAAAGGGTCGCACTGGGTAAGGAGAGAGGGTCGAAATGTTATCGCGACGCGACCAGAGAACTTACTGGAGATCGAGACCTGAGCAAGCATGCTCTCTGACCTGGGGTTAGCCTCAGGGCGTGTTTCACTCCACCTGAGGTTACCCCTCATAGAAAACAGGACTAGGGTAAACTACATAAAACTCTGGTCGGTTGGGAGGAGATCCCAGATACTCCTAAGAAAGTAGTTCGAGGTAAGTACTGTTAGAAAAAATACAAATTACTTAAAATTTGTGATGTTTATAATTATGCTAGCCACTAATTTTGCTGTTAAATACCCATGTCTCCTTGATGGATGGTTCTTTATAGTATTAGTGCTAGTTAAATTAATGCAGCACTATGCAAATATTGTCTTTCCTAATACCTTCATGTTTAACAACTGGATGCTCAGATTCATCCATCAAGTTTCTAATGACGGTCTTATAGTAATTGCATGACGAATGTTTCTTAAAAAGACAAATGACTATTAAAAACATGAGGATACTGTACTGTTAAGAGGAAAGCAAAATTGGAAAATAAGGAAAAAGGTAACCCATATTGGATTAGTTCTGTACAGTTAAACTTTGACCACCAATTTGTCTATTTGATATTGAACTTTTGATGCCATTATAAAGAGATATAAGAAGGTCCTCAATTTACAAACATCCAAAGTTACAAACACAAATCCAACTGAAATCATAAATCTCAGATATTGTATCTAAATTTCATAATGAAATTCTGTAATAAAACAATATCATATAATTTAATGCAGTAAGCAAGATGACGTTTGTAATTTGAAATGGGACTAAATGTTGACTTTTGTAGCTGAAAATCGTAAGGCGTGGGAGTTGGGTGAAGCCTATCCCAGGCCAAGATTTAACAAAATGCGACTTACAAACAGCTTCTTGGAACCTATTAACCCTTTTACCCCCGGGGTATTTGGAAATTTCCAACCCCAAACCCCCAGGGGTTATTTTTTTCCCAGCACATTTTGCAGTATATTTTTTTTTAAATTGCTCTAACAGCCTTAATTTTTGTCATAGAGAGGTCAGGTTGGTCTCATTCTCTTGGAAAATGCCTGAATTTTCTCAAAAAATTATCAAAAAATATGAAAAACAAATTTTTATAGCATTTTTTTGCAAGGACGTACCGGTACGTCCATGGGGGTAAAGGGATGGCTTTTGTGAAACGTACCAGTACGTCCTTTGGGGGTAAAAGGGTTAAGTTAGTAAGTTGGGGGCTTTCTGTACATAAATAAATCACTTAACTTCATCTGCTAAATTGGAAGCACTGTGTGAAATTTTCAAACCACACGCATACAGCCAAGCGCTGGCCTGTTCGTCACTCAGCATTGTAGGATGCTGGGTTCATGCACATATCTCCCAGCATCGAGGTAACCATGATTTGCCTTGTCGCTCTGTCTTTCACTGCAGCTTCTTAAGTGTGTGTGTGTGTTTATGATAGCGTTATGCATACAGATAAAGGAAAGCAACCACTTGATCTTGTGTTGTATACCATACTAACTGTGGTCATGCCTCATAAACTTGTTTCAAGTGCAGCAAGTGTAGGCCAAAAGGGGACAAGTAAATAAACACTAAGGTGCTGAAGTCTACAAAAATGTTTTAAAGCATTGAAGACCAGGACTTAGAAAATGGTTGTGGCTTAAAGACTTCACTGAGCTGACTTTCACCACACAGTCATCATCCTTTACAAAGAGTTGATAAAAGTGAAAGAAAACATAGAGGCAGGGTCAGTGATGATTACAGTCACTCTTCCATGGCACACTGCGTACAAAACTAAAGTAATTTTTCAGCATCTCTTTAGTCTTTTCCATCTTTTACTTAATTTCAACTTTCACTCCCACTTGAGCTCTTAAAAAATGTTGCAGTTAAACTGGAGTGTACATTTTACCATTCAGGATTGAAGTATATTTCTTCTATCACAACCCACTAGTCATAAATAAGCCAAAATAGCTGTCTTGAATGTTTTCGAAATAACAGGACTTTTTTATGACGGCAAAGCCTTGTTACTTCGATGATCATGAGAAAAAACATTGCCAGTCATTTCTCCGATCTTGGCGTTACATTGAATAAAGTTTGAGCGTGTGGACGCACCTTAGGCATGTGAAGTGATTTTTGCTACTTTGCATGCAGTTGCCACAAAAAGTGAAAATGTTGGTTAATAGTGTATAATTGAAGGTCTGAAGCAAGTTGATGTAGTGAAAGAGTTTAGTAATGGCAACAAATTATTCTTTTCCATATGAAAAAAAAATCTGGATATGGTTTTACCATTAAATAATCTGTGTATAACATTGTTAGAAGTTTTTTCTTGGATAAATAGAATCTTGCAATGTAATAAAGGATATCATCAAAACAGTTTATGGATATAAAGGACTAAATCCAGGTTACTAGAGTAATATTTGCCTAGCTTTGTAAAAATCACTGTAAGAACTATTTAGTTCTGAGACATTTATATTTACTTACATAAATGTAATACAGTATAACCTTTTTTACCCTATTTGTTATTAACGTATCTTTATCATAAATAGTCCAGTCGAGGAATAATTCCATATCAGTAAAAAACAACTTTTTCCTGTGTGAGCTTGTCAGAGAAAATTAGGTAGTTTTAGCCGATATTTTCATCAGGTAATCTCAAGCTGTCGCGCTCGAGGATAATTGTGGGTATAGCTAATAATATTCTTGATATATGTAAAGATGATGTTATACATTTTGTTTTATTTACTGTACCCTTGAAACTTAAGAATAAACTAAATAAAGCTAGTTCTTTATCATGCTTTTCCTATATACAAAGCCCAAAAGGAAAACTTTTTTGTTTCATCGCCAGAGAGAGCAAACGCATTTACCTATCCAATTAACCAATAACAGTATAATCTGTAACATATTGGTATTTCTGCAATATTTATTATAAAATGCTTTGAGTAAGCACTGTATATGTATTTTATAAAATTATTTAAAACATGATAAAAGGATGAAGGTACTAAAACCATTTTTACCCATATGTTATTTTTATATCATCATATTAAATAGTCCAATCTAAGAATAATTCCATATCATTGAAATCAACATTTTTCCTAAGTGACTCCAACTGAGAAAATGTAAACTTCGACAGCTAATTCAAGCTACCGCTATTGAGGATGTAAACATATAAATAAAAAGTATTCTCAATATAATTTCCAAACTTATTCAGACCCACTTATAATAAGTAATACAGTTTTCATACAGTTTAGGTTAAGCTATTAGTATCTATACTTATCACTTGGATGCGTAAATGTGTTTGTTCTTTTGTCTTGTTTTCTGTTATTGTCAGTGAAACATCAGCAAAACAACGGTTTCCATTTTTGAGCGTCGTATGTAGGAAAAGTAAGATATAGAATTGGCTTTATTTTGTTTATCTTTATTTAACTCTCTTTCTGAATGATGTTATCCAAGGCTGAAAAAAAAAATTAATAAAATTCCTTATTTCTAAACTCACCTGCTCTTTTTTATGTTAACCCAGATGTTGGGTTTATATTGTAGGCATGTATACAAATTTGTTTGATTTTATGCTTTGGGAAACAAATTGTTTATATAACTATTATTATTATTATTATTATTATTAATAACCAAGCTACAACCCTAGTTGGAAAAGCAAGATGCTTTAAGCCCAAGAGCTCCAATAGGGAAAAATAGCCCAGTGAGTAAAGGAAATAAGGAATTATTGTAAGGCTATACCATGTCGTTTTTTAAATATTAAAGTTAGTGCTAAGGAAATTGCTCTTCATTCTTAAAGCAACGTAGAAGTTTGACGTCTTGTTTTCTTACTTGTAGGTGATCCGGATGTTTTGAGAGGTGAAGCTCCCTCTACATTCCATGTTTTGAATAGCAGTCTATTGCTTACATTTTTAGTGGCCTTTTTTACTCCACTCGTACGCTCACGCTACTTCACTACACATTGAGGAGAAATGTGCTTGATGTATGAGGGATCACTCAACTCCGCTCCAGAAACAATTCGTCCATATTTTTCGAGTCATAACAGTAGTACTCAACAAGAGTGCAGTATTTTTGTTGTAAGTTTTTAACATTTAAACCACTGATTTTATTGACATTTAATTTTTATTTTTAAATTGTTTTATTTCAGAATGCTAAGACTATAGTGTACCAAGAAAAGTTGTTCCCAGAGTTAATATGGAATCTCAGATAGTCTTGTTATGGATTACCTTTAAACTATATACAGTACATACTGTATATGATGTTTTTCAAATTTTATAAAGCTCATTTGGTTCCATAGAAACAACCAATATAGATTAATTATAACTTTGATTTACTTTAAGTCTGCTAATATGACAGGTCAGATAATATTTTTTTTAATAATAGTTGAGTAAAGTATTAACATTTGCCAGGTAGCTAATTTATGAAATTAAGATGCCAAACAAAGGGAAGAATATTGCTTATAGATATTTCCAAAGAAGTATTTGAGCACATTAAGCCTTTTTTCTCTAATTTTTATACATTGCATTATTTATGTAATATAATCATAAGGGAAAAGTTTATTATCCAGTCAAAGAGTGATGAAAAAGATTAGTTTTTCCACATTATTATCAGATTATCGCGTGGGACCCTAATTCACGTCTTACTGGGAGAATTATCCCCCTAACTGTTATCAAGGTTTTTTTGTCATGCTTTATTAATATCTTCAAGTGGGCTATCTTATATTTTGACTAGCACTTATTTAACCCTTTTACCCCCAGGCTCTTTGGAAATTTCCAACCCTTAACCCCCAAGGGGTTATTTTTTTCCCAGCACATTTTGCAGTATATTTTTTTTAAATTGCTCTAACAGCCTTAATTTTTGTCATAGAGAGGTCAGGTTGGTCTCAATCTCTTGGAATATGTCTGAATTTTCTCAAAAAATTATCAAAAATATAAAAAAAAAAAAAAATTATAGCATTTTTTTGCAAGGACGTACCGGTACGTCCATGGGGGTAAAGGGATGGTTTTTGTGAAACGTACCGGTACGTCCTTTGGGGGTAAAAGGGTTAAAGGTTATATAGAGTTTTTAATTCTGATTAATTAGCTTGTTAGAAGCATGGAGCTTTTAAGTTATGCAGAAGTTATAATATAGTTACATATGTACAATCTTTTTCTTGATACTGAGATGGGAACAGTAGTCGCATAACAACATTTCAAGGTAAAGATTTTTGGCCCTTATTGGTATGTGATTTTGTATCACATGTTATTTCCAAACATGGAAACGGCAAAATATGAAACACACCTAGCTTGTGAAAGTACATTACCGTATAAATATAGGGGAAAGACCTTATAATTGGTCATTTTGGTTAAAAATCTTTATTTATATCACATGACATTTCATATTTTTTCTTTAATTTAGAAAAAATTTGAATTTAGTTGTTCTCCTGGAGGGAATATTTATTAAAGTATTCAGTTTTATAAGAGTAAAGGAACTGTGCCAAATGCTTTTTTAATTATTTCATACATAAGGAGGAGTGATTTGAATAAACATTTGGTTTGTAGGCTGGCTCTTCAAGTTGCTGCGTCATTGTGCGTACAACCATTATGTTGAGGTTTTCGATATCACTTGAAAAAGAGTATTATAACTAGATATGCAAAAATTATGCAAATCTGAGTTTAGTACAAAAATTTGTTGGTATGTTATATGAACAATGATATATTAAAAGTTGAAATATTGCAGTATTTGAAACGTGCAGTAACCATTTTACTGTACTCATTTTACATACCAGTATTGTATAGTCCATTTCTTTTAGCGATGTATATTTGCACCGAATCGCGTTGGTGCCCTTTTAGCTCGGAAAAGTTTCCGGATCGCTGATTGGTTAGAATTATCTTGTCCAACCAATCAGCGATCCGCAAACTTTTCCGAGCTAAAAGGGCACCGCCGCGAGTCGGTGCAAATAT
The DNA here is from genome assembly GCF_036898095.1 of Palaemon carinicauda. Lineage (NCBI taxonomy): Eukaryota > Metazoa > Arthropoda > Malacostraca > Decapoda > Palaemonidae > Palaemon > Palaemon carinicauda. The sequence continues at coordinate 78,052,472 of NC_090759.1, forward strand.
GCATCGCTAAAAGAAATGGACTATAGTTGATAGTTAGGATTCCCAGGTGTTCAAATGTTCTTAAAATTTTTGAATCTGTGCAAATTGTTATGAAGTTTGCCACTTAGTATTCATGTACTTGAGATATCTTTTAAAGTTTATGAATTGTAAATTCTAATCCATTTTATCCATGCATATCCTGGTGATAATGAACTACAGATCTTTGACCCAAAATTTAAAAAATACCATTATAGATAAAGCAGCATCTTCCCTTGTTGTGTGATTTTCAATTACACTAATAAAAAGTTTAGAACATGGCCAATATGAGTTGATAAAGTTAAGAATAGTAAAATGAAGGAAACCAGTTGCTTTTAAGATGCCTTATATTGAAGTACAATTAAATCAAAGTCTATTTCAACGAGGTACACGTCGAGAGACGAGTAATTGGTGTGAACGTGTGAATCTCTTGTAGCTATACTTTTATGAATAACCTCATCCTACCCCAGGGGTTTAACTAAAAAACTTTAGCAGGTTCATTCTTAATCACAAGTTTAATGTATTGAAGGTTAGTTTTCAACATTTTGTATGTAAAATAAGCTTCACATTCCTGTATCTGAGCAGCTTTAGCTTTACCTCAGATTTCATATATTCCAATAAATGAAACATTGAAAAACTTTCTATTGTAATATTAATTGTTAAAAGTACAAGTCGTTTGTGTATGGAAAACTAGTTGTATTCCATTGTGAAATTTTAATTGAATCTCAACGTGTCTTTGTATGTCTTGATGTTGTGATTGAGCAAGAGATATTTCAATTTATAAATTAGATGTATTACATAGAAAAATGCTCCCACCATTACAGCTGGTGCAGTATGGAAAATTACCTTAGTAATTTTGGTAAATTTGTTTTGTTTTGTTTAAAGCGATGTGATAAATCAATTGCATATGCATGAAAGGCTTTCAATTCTGCTTAACAAGCTTTTATTGAAACTGAATATTACTTTACCTCAATTTTTATGGACAAAATGTTCATACAATGTTTCTTAATTTTTACATCTTTCTTCAACTTCCCTTTTGTAGCATGGATTGTTGTCTCTAGATCTCGTAACGTGTTAGGAAAACAGAATAGTAACTATTACTCATCTCAGAGATTTGTATAGTATAAAATTGTTATATCTTCCTTTCTTGGAAGATCATTTTCGATAATGTTGAGGTTTGTGCAGATTATATTTTCTGATGGCATTTACAATACATGCATCCTTTTATGTACTTGAAATTAAATCATATTCAGGAATGTGAGATACTGTTTAACAGAAAGTGAAATGTGTAATCAATATTTTTTTTTCTTTTCTTGTGCCTCTTTCTGTACTGTAATGTTTATGGTAATAATGGCACCTAACATTTATTTGTAATATTTTGTATGTCACAGGTATATTAAGTTATACTGACAATATAATGTGATAAGGAAATAATTTATATTTCCAGTTTCAGTAACTTTGGTTTGTGAGAATTTTCCGTCCACTTTTATTGTTAATTTTAGTTACTTTAGTGGAGTAAGTTAAAGAACATGGGAGGTAAATGAAACTGACACTTGAAATATTTAATGATTTATTAAAGTTTCTAGTACATTGTAGAAAAATATTTTAATTTCATAAACATTGTGAATATATACATGATAGTTCTTTACCTATAATGTTAAATGATTACAGTACTGTATTAAATTTGTTTTTCCTCTAAAACAAAAGGACTTTGTTTGCATCAGTTGGTACTGGTGTTGCAGTGAAGTACTCATGATTTGTATGTGATGTAAATATTTGTTTGGTCATTTTAATTATTTTGTGGTATTAAACATATCAGTATTGCATGAAAGTGTAAAAGAACTTATACGCTGTCAGAATTCACACTTTTTATAGAAGTCCATTTTAAACATTTATTGTTCTAAAGTTTACTTTTTATTAATCCTTTCAGAAATATCTGACAAAAATAAAGTGTATATGTTTAAAAATACCTATGAGAGTGAACTTTGAATATTTTATCACATGTAGTTCAAAGCCAGAAAACTGTACGTACTGTATTTTAACATGGCCTGTGCTGCATACAAATCAAAGAACACCAGCCACGGGTGGTGGGGTGATGGGCAAAGGAAATTCACGACACCAAAGCCTCGCATCAACAAAGATAATGCACACTATTCAAGTGCTATCAGTGTTTGAACACTAGACTGCTTAAACTCAACGTGTCCAATATTTGGGTAGTTTTGTGAGACTCCATTAGAGGTGACAACCAGCAGAAAACTCCAAACTGTGATGAGCTTCTAAGAATTGGACATCATAATAGTCCATTTAATCCAGAAACCCTTCATGGAAAGATATGAAGAACAAACCATAGGCAGCAGTTTACATAGGCTACTCCTAGCTGACAAAACACAACTTCTGGGTTTGGCAGAAGACAACTGTAGTCACCTTTTCTTGAAGCTGGGGTCTTCTTATTAAGAGTACGAGTTAACCCTATGGTATTTAGATTTTTCAATGTTCAATTAACTCGTATTACCAACTCTGGCTGGTATTATAAGCAGATTTCAATCATCCATGAAAGATGGTATTTTAACCATTCTTGATATCTAATCACACAAAAAATTTCAAATTGATCAGATTATAAACAATGTTGAAAAGCAAAAGTAGACAATACTTTACTGAAAACATGGTGAGCTTATCACAATGTCTCTCCAAGGTAGATATCTGAAAATCTGTTTTGTTATAGCTAATCTTACCCCTTGAATTCCACTTATTTGAGGGAAAATGTTCTCTGAATATTTGTTTTCTAGCCTTCAACTTATGGAGATTACATGAGAAGGTTAAACTTCACACGGGAAATCTTGAATTTCACACATTAAATGCTAGTTACCTAGTGGATGAACAGTCATGATAACTATCTCTTATCCTACAATTACCATCTACTTAATATGGTGAAAACATGTAAGTTCTTAGTACATTCAACATCTGGCAACGGCCTTTCGTGCTATCCATCGACAAGGAAACTCTGGAATTGCTGGAACTGCTTGTAGTTCTAAAGCTGTACCTGGGGAAAAAAAATTAAAAACTTAATATAAAGGTAAAAGAAATTACTTCCCAAAACCTTTGGACAAATTATGTTTGTTCTACTTTTATAAAAAAAACTTTTCTTCCTTTAAAATAAGAATGAATCTTCAGTGGAGCTTCAACAGCAGTTTAATGAATAAAAGAGGTAGTTACACGAGACTTCACTTTTTTTCTTTGGTTACAGATAGTACAGACATAGTGTCATGCACTAATCAAAATCTAGATTTTCTTTTCCTTACTGTTTGAAGTTAGTATGCTGGCTTTGTCTATCATTAATGAAATGAAGCAAAATTTTGTTAAATGTCTGGGGAAAGTTGGAAGATAGAAAACAGAATTATGTCCAAGGCTGCTGCGAGTCCACATTCTCTGCACTGTTTGTGGGGGGCGGAGTTTGTTTGCAATCATCCCTATGTGCCAAGTAAAGATTAGGAGCTCCTATTCGCCAAAAGGTGTTTGTTTTGAGGAAGAAGAGGAAGCGTGAAGACGCGATCGTCATCATTGGTTGTGCACAACCTAATGCTGAAGAAGCTCTCTAGCTCCTTTATCTCCAAGTTTGCAACCCCTGTGCTGGTAGATCCAGTGACAATGGGATCTGAGACCTATTAGAAAGCAGCCTCCAGTGCCAGTGAGATGGTGGAAAAAGGTATCCCCAATGCATGCTCATCTTTCTCCTCTTCCTCTTCTCCTGATTCTAGTGCTTCTCTGAATTACTGTAGTAGTAGCTGTCAAGGAAGGCTGATGGTAGGAAGTCCCATAGACTCCTAGTGATCTTGCCTGTCTTTCAGGAGAGGTTGTAAGTAATCACCATGGCTACCACAGTAGACAAGCAAGTTGTAAGTATTCTGCCCCAAATTGGTCCAAGCACTCATAATGTCGGCCAAATTTTGGAGGACCTACCCTATCGCTTTTGACAGGGATACTTCAGTACACAACTTAAAAGATGGTAATTTTCAATGATATTGTGCACGTTTGTGGGTGAAAGGTCACAGCCCAAGGGGTTATGAGAGAACTGGGCTGGTTTGATCTCTTGACCACAATTAACAGAGGGGAGGGTAAAAGATACTGCTTCTGTCTGCTTTGATCAGTGAGAGAATAGTTTCTTTCCCATGTCAACGAGAGTTGGCCTCAGCCCAGTCTCATCGGCCCTTGATTACCTTGTCGGTTCTGTCCTTAGATTGGTCTACTCACATTTGTTGTGAAGAGATAGCTTGTCTAAGCATCCTGCTAACCTCTCAGCCCTTGGGAGGGACAGGGGGCTCATGGATCTCCTGACCAGGCAGTGGACCTTGGTCTAGTACCCACTGTTAGTTGGAGTGTTTCTTTGTGGATGTTCTTGCAATCCTTCATGAATGCAATGAAATGGTTAAGGAAGCCCTAGTGACAGATGGGTCTTCAGTTATTGACCAGCGGTTTGGCATCCATCAATGTTTGAGGCCTTTTTTTGTAAAGCCATATTCACCGCCTGAACAATAGTATTGATGTGCTGGGGCTGGCTCACGGGGGACCCTGGTAACTTCAAGATTACTACAGTATAAGCCAAATGGTATGTACATATGTTAACTTAGTTGGTAGAAAACCCAAGAGAACTGGCTACATGGAACAGTTAGAGGTATCATCAATCTGTGAAGTAGCTTGCACTTCATGGTTGAAGACTCCAGCATCTCCTCCGGGCCTTTGTAATGGAAATCACAAGTGATGAATTTGTACCTATGACTGTCCTCTGAAGCCGTTTATCTGGGAAAATGGGCCATCTTCAGAGATTGGCATCTCTTGCACTTTCTTCTAAGCCTGTCAATTCTGGTTACTCCACTCATCAACCTAAACATCCTCATCTCAGACACATTCAACTTTCTTCCCTCTATTTTCTTTATTGGTGCTGCTTCTAATCCATATGTCATTGCTGGTCTAACAGCTGCCTTGTGCACTCCGTCCTTTAATCTTATGGGGACTTTCCTGTCACATATGACACCAGCCACTTTCCTCCACCTGTTCCAACCACGCTGAATCCAGTAGTTGTTTATCACCAAGACAAGGTACTTGCATTCATGAACCCTTTGGATGCTTCTTTCTCTTAATCTAATTGGGGTTTGCTGATTACCATCCAATTCAGATGTCATATGACATGTTCTGTCTTTTTCCTTATTATCCTTAACCCTCTATTCTACAAGGCATGTTGTTATCTTTCAAGCTTCATTTTCAGTTCTCTGTATTTGGCTAATTAGACCAGGTCATCTGTATAGAACCAACACCATTGTGGCTCCTCCCTGACATCATTAGTTAGCACATCTAAAACAATATTAAACAGAAATGGGCTCAAACCCACCCTGAAAATTTTCTGCTCTTGCAACTGTACATATGACACTGGTCTTTACATGTCAATATAGCTCCTTGAACATTCTAATATACTTCTCTGTCACTCTCCTCTCCTTGAGACAGCTCTATATTTCCTGGCGTGGTACTCTATCATGTCTTCTCAAAGTCTAAAATGATGTTTTGCCTCTCTACACAGTCATCATCATCATCTTCTACACCTACTGACACTAAGAGCCTCAATTAAATTTTGCCTGTCATCTCTATCTTGAGCTTTTATTCCAATACTTCTTTTATTCATCTCCTACTTCACACTCCATGTACTTTTTTATAATCTATCTGAAAAAAATCACTATCTACAGTACTGAGACCATTCATGAATCCATCTGATGTCTACCAATGAAAACTTGTCGATATAATCTTCCATCCATAATTCTTTCAAATACTTTTAGCATATGTGACATAAGCTTGATCTCCGTCATTTTCACATCACTGAATGTTCCCCTTCTCTTTGAATATAGAATTTTTTTTCTCTTCATTTTTCAGGTACCATATCACTTTTCATAATCTTTTTCATTAACAACATGTCAATTCCTTCCTCATCAAGAGCCTTAAAGTTTTCAACAACTACGTTCAGTCCTACCACTTTACTATTTTTCATCTTTCCCAATGCTCTTTAACCTAAGCTTTGTTATTTCTGTGCCTGGTCCTGAAATTATGTGTCAATCTCCTCTTTCATTCTTTTCTTGTTCTCAAGTGCTTCGATAGAGTGGATTTGAACAATAAACGAGCAATGTGAAATGTTGAATGCTTTCGAACAAACATGATAAAATGACTGTGGAGATCCTGTAGAGAGAAGGGTTCCCCTGCTGTATAGGACCAGAAAAGCAGCCCTTAAAGTAAGTATATCCTTGGTACTCTTATTTCTTATTTGTGCTAGTTTAAAGCTCTCTCCTTGACCTTCCTTGGTACCTAGCTCTTGGTAAAGCTGATCATATGCTCTATCCTTAGTAATTGCTACAATTTATTTGCATCCTTAAGAGTTATAGTTCTCTTCCATTCTGAGATTTTTCCCTCCTTTTCTAAATTCTGTCTTTCGCTTTGTTGCATGCTTCATCTCCTCATTGTTTTTTATCATCTTGCCACTACTCCCAATCAATATTTGTTTGTCAACCCTCAGTGTTATTTCCATTATTCTGTTCCACCGTACATCAACATCTTCAATTTTATGTGTTATTTCTTCTAAAACCCTTGCCTTAAATTATCCACATAGTTCAATCTCTTTCAGCTTGACATGGTCTCCTGGTATGGCCTTAACAATGTTTTACCTCCAGTAAATCTTTTGTTCTATACAATAAGTAATCCATCGGACTGGAACTTCCACTGCTTTTATATGTAACTAAATGTTCTTGCCACATGGTGAAAAAATGGTGTTCACTAGTGCGTTTTGCTGACTTTGCTTTGTTTACACAGTATAAAGACAGTGAGCCTTTGGGTAAAGGCAGTGATCCTAACATAACCAGACCTATTCAGAGTCCTGGGCTAACTTTAAAGGTTATGCCAAGCAGTAAGGGTTCTGTTGATACACGTCACATTATAGAGTTGATATTAAAATTGTCAAGCAAGTGTCTCTCATAACGCCAGAGTCCAATTTTAAATATTTAACTTAGCCGGTGAATATATAATAGCTGCAACTCTGCGGCTCGACAGAAAACACACTCAAAAACTCGCGAGCGATCGCTATGAAGGTTGCGGGTGTGCCCACCAGCGCCAACTGTCGGCCAGATACCACTCTTGCATGTAAACAAACCCTTCAATTCTTCTCTGTCGACGTTGACGACAAGACGTATTCATACTCGCTGTAGAACCTGGAGTTTTCTCAACATATTTGGTGAAGTACTTCATTTTGGTTAGAGCTTTCGCAGTGCAGGTGTTTTTCCTCAACATAAACTCTTGAACTCTTTATTGAATCAGATTATTTGTTGATGACTTGGATTGTTTTTGGAATTTTCTTTGACTAATTCAAAATGGCTGACCCTTCTCAAGTACATAGATTTCGAAAGTGTAATGCTAGGGACTGTAATAGGCGTCTTCCAAAGGCTTCTCTCGACCCACATACTGTTTGTTTCAATTGTCGGGGTAAAACCTGTCAATTGGGAGATCGGTGTGAGGAATGCGTGGGCCTTTCGGAATTCGATTGGCTCGAATACGATAAATATGCACGTAGACTAGAGAGAGATAGGGTAAGGAGGAGTTCATCTAGGTCTGTAGATTTTTCCTCTCCACATGCCCCTGAACCTAATCCTTCCCCTGTAGTGGTTGTTCCTAACCCCCCCTTCTAGCACTCAGGAACCATCTATGCAAGACATGTTACGTGCTATTCATGCCTTGGGGGAAAGAGTTGAAGCGTTAGCAACTGATCGTAATCAACTCATGGCTGACGTGAAGGAACTTAAGTGTCATAGTGCCACTGCGGAAAGTGGGAAAGTGATTAGTGCGCAAAGTGTTGTGAACAGTGTTGCGACCGAGGGTTCGTCTGTTCGTGCCTGTCGTTCACCTAGTCCGGGACCTCTTGCAAGCTCCCAAGCCCAGGGGAGAAGTAATGTCGTACGACTTATGGGTTCGAGAGGCCTTGATCAGCGAACAGACGTTCCCTCTATGGTATCAGGCGTATCTCACCAAGATCGCCCCTACCATAAGACGAGAGAGCCCATTTTTTCCTCGTCTTCCGAAGGCTTTTCACGCAAGAAACCGTGGAGCAAGGTTTCTAGGCCTCTTAAACGGAAGTCGGTCCCTTCAGGACAGGTCCAACATCCTGGATGTAGTCATTGGGACAGTTCGGACCCGTTGCAGTCATCGGATGACTGCTCGCCGCCTAAGCAAGGCAAAGTTGTGCCGTCTCAGACGCTAACCCCGTCGGTTACCGCACCCATTCCCGTGGACCCAAAATGGGTTATACTGCAGGACATGCAGTCTAAGCTTGCGTCCCTTATGGAAGACTACAATGCCGATAAGGTTTCCGTTGAGCCTAGCCGTTTATTTCATCGAGATCCTGGCCTTCAGCCACCCAAACGTTCATTTGTGCGTCCTGTTGACGCTGGTGTAGCCAAGTCACGTCAAGCAGTTGGGGTAGAACCACACTCGATGCGATCTCGTGTGGATTTTCAGCCGCATTTGGACGTTAGGCAACTTGCTGATGCGCCTGGTGACGTTCAGGACGTTCGCCAACCATCGGAGTTGACTTGTTTTGACGCTGAGTGTCAACTTCCGCAACCTAGAGTTGTTTTGACTGCTCAGACTAGGCGGTCTAAGCAGTCTCGGGTGGACGCTGTGCGTCCTCACGCACCTGTTATTGTTGACAGTTCCCAGACTGTCAAGCAGTTACAGGACTCTGCGTCCTGGTCCGCCACTTATGCACCAGTGCGGGTGGACGCTGCGTGTCAAGCATTGCCAACCCCTTTGCTTGTTTCTCATCAGTTGTCAGATGAGGAACTTTCGGATGAGGACGTTGCTGACCCTCAGCCTGAGGATCATCCTTCAGATATTGATGAACCAAGAGCAGTTCCGCCATCTATGGACTTTAAGAAAGTCATGCTCATTTTTAAAGAGTTGTTTCCCGAACACTTTGTCTCTGTTGCTCCTCGTTCGCCGCCGTCTGAGTTTGTTTTAGGCGTACCTGCTGACATGCCAGCCTTTACAAAACTTGTACACTCTCGCTCGTCCAAGAGAGCTTTACGGCTTTTAGGCGATTGGTTGGAAACCAAGGGGAGTTTAGGGAAGACGGCCTTTGCCTTCCCCCCATCTAAACTCTCGTCTAGATCGAGCGTCTGGTATGCCACGGGAGAAGTTCTCGGCTTGGGAGTCCCTGCCTCTGCCCAGGGCGACTTCTCAAGCCTTGTAGACTCTCCCCGCCGCCTAGCCATGAGACGCTCGAAGATTAGTTGGTCATCCTCGGACCTTGACCATCTACTGAAAGGCATTTTTAGAGCTTTTGAAGTTTTCAACTTCCTTGCCTGGTGTTTGGGAGCCTTAAGTAGGAAAATCTCATCGGCTGATAGAGATGTCTCCTTACTCATTATGTCCTGCATTGATAAAGCCATCCGCGATGGATCCAATGAGCTCTCCTCCTCGTTTACTTCAGGAGTCCTTAAGAAGCGAGAGTCTCTTTGCTCTTTTCTGTCGGCAGGAGTTACTCCCTGTCAAAGATCTGAGCTACTCTTTGCCCCCTTATCAAAGTTTTTGTTCCCTGAACCTTTGGTTAAGGACATAGCTTTGTCACTCGTGCAGAAGGACACCCATGACTTGGTAGCGTCCTCTGCTCGCAAAGGGACTCCTTCGACTTCCTTTTCTGCTAGACCAAGGATAGACACTCCAGCGTCCAGGTTTATTCCGCCCTTTCGTGGCAGAGCTCCCAGCAGGGGAAGTACTCGTGCCGAAGGAAAGAGAGGAAAGAGGAAAGGAGCCAAGTCCTCACGTGGCAGAGTCTGACTGCCCGCAGCTTCAGACAGCAGTAGGTGCCAGACTCAAGAACTTCTGGCGAGCCTGGGAGAAGAGAGGCGCAGACCAACAGTCTGTGAGGTTGCTCAGAGAGGGGTACAAAATTCCATTTGTACACAAACCTCCTCTAGCGACTTCCCCCATCGATCTCTCTCACAATTACCGAGAGGAATCAAAGAGACAAGCCCTGAAACTAGAAGTGTCTCTTTTGCTAGAGAAGGGAGCGGTGGTCAAAGTCTCGGACCTTCAATCACCGGGGTTTTACAACCGCCTCTTCCTAGTACCGAAGAAGACAGGAGGTTGGAGACCGGTGCTAGACGTCAGTGCTCTGAACGTCTTTGTCACGAAGCCAAAGTTCACCATGGAGACCACGAAATCAGTCTTAGCAGCGGTCAGAAAGGGAGACTGGATGGTCTCTCTCGACCTAAGAGACGCATACTTCCACATCCCCATTCACTCAGATTCCCAACCTTTTCTGAGGTTTGTTTTCGACAATGTGGTGTACCAGTTTCGGGCCCTGTGCTTTGGCCTAAGTCCTGCTCCTCTCGTGTTTACGAGGCTTATGAGGAATGTGGCAAAATTCCTCCATTTATCGGGAATCCGAGCCTCCCTTTACTTGGACGACTGGCTTCTCAGAGCCTCGTCCAGTCATCGCTGTCTGAAGGATCTCAATTGGACATTGGATATGACCAAGGAATTGGGACTTTTGGTCAACATGGAAAAGTCACAGCTGATTCCATCCCAAACTATACTGTATTTAGGGATGGAGATTCGCAGTCCAGTTTTTTGGGCTTTTCCGTCTGCCCCCCGAATAGATCAAGCCCTGCTCGTAATCCAACGGATGTTGAAGAGAGAACGTTGCTCAGTCAGGAATTGGATGAGTCTAGTAGGAACTCTATCATCCCTGGAGCAGTTTGTCTCGCTAGGAAGGCTACACCTCCGACCTCTCCAGTTCCATCTAGCTTTTCACTGGAAAAAGGACAAGACGCTAGAGGCGGTCTCAATCCCGATTTCCGAAACAGTAAAGGCATGCCTGAATTGGTGGAAAGACAATATCAGTCTAAGAGAGGGACTTCCCCTAGCAGTTCTGAAACCAAACCACGTTCTATTCTCAGACGCATCGGATTTGGGTTTGGGTGCGACCCTGGACGGTCGGGAATGCTCAGGTCTGTGGACCTCAAGTCAGAGGAGCATGCACATCAACGGCAAGGAGCTTTTGGCAGTCCACCTGGCCTAGATGAACTTCGAGAGTCTCCTTCGAAACAAAGTAGTGGAGATCAACTCGGACAATACCACAGCCTTGGCTTACATTTCCAAGCAAGGAGGCACCCACTCCCTGACACTGTACGAGATCGCAAGGGACCTGCTCATTTGGTCAAGAGATCGAGGCATCTCCCTGATAACGAGGTTTATCCAGGGCGACTTGAACGTCTTAGCAGATTGCCTCAGTCGGAAGGGTCAGGTAATTCCTACAGAATGGACCCTCCACAAGGACGTGTGCAAGAGGCTTTGGGCGACTTGGGGTCAACCCACCATAGACCTCTTTGCAACCTCGATGACCAAGAGGCTTCCAATCTATTGCTCTCCAGTCCCAGACCCAGCAGCAATACATATAGACGCTTTTCTCCTAGATTGGTCTCACCTAGACCTATATGCATTCCCACCATTCAAGATTGTCAACAAGGTACTGCAGAAATTCGCCTCTCACGAAGGGACAAGGTTGACGTTAGTTGCTCCCCTCTGGCCCGCGAGAGAATGGTTCACCGAGGTACTTCGATGGCTGGTAGACTTTCCAAGAAGTCTTCCTCTAAGAGTAGACCTGTTACGTCAGCCCCACGTAAAGAAGGTACACCAAGGCCTCCACGCTCTTCGTCTGACTGCCTTCAGACTATCGAAAGACTCTCTAGAGCTAGAGGCTTTCCGAAGGAGGCAGCCAGTGCGATTGCAAGAGCGAGGAGAGCTTCTACCATTAGATTTTAGAATCCTAACAAAACTCAAAGTATGATTGTAAGTAGGTCAAGGACGGTGGCTCCTCAACCACCGGATCTCAGTATTGATAATGTTTCTTTAAATATGTATGACTCTTTCAAAATTTTAGGTGTGATTCTCGACAGTAAATTTACTTTTGAGAAACATATAAGGTCTGTGTCTTCTTCAATTGCACAAAAAATAGGCTTATTGAGAAAGTCTTTCAAGATTTTTGGTGATCAATCTATTCTGAAGAAGTGTTTTAATTCTTTCATTCTACCTTGTTTTGAGTATTGTTCTCCTGTTTGGTCTTCAGCTGCTGATTCTCATCTTAATTTGTTGGACAGAAACTTACGGTCTATTAAATTTCTTATTCCTGATCTAGATATTAATCTCTGGCACCGTCGTTCAATTAGTTCATTATGCATGTTGCATAAGATTTTTCATAACTCTGACCATCCTTTACATTCAGATCTCCCTGGACAATTCTATCCTGTTCGTAATACTAGGCAGGCAGTTAATTCTAATAGCCAGGCCTTCTCCATCACGAGACTCAATACTACGCAGTACTCTAGAAGTTTTATTCCAGCTGTTACCAAGTTGTGGAATGATCTTCCTAATCGGGTGGTTGAATCAGTAGAACTTCAAAAGTTCAAAGTTGGAGCAAATGCTTTTTTGTTGACCAGGCGGACATGAGTCTTTTTATAGTTTATTTATGACATATTTGTTTTTGATGCTGTTAATAGTTTATATATGACATGTCTGTTTTGACGTTGTTACTGTTTTTAGAATGATTTATTGTTAATTTGTTCTCTTCATTTATTTATTTCCTTATTTCCTTTCCTCACTGGGCTATTTTTCCCTGTTGGAGCCCCTTGGCTTATAGCATCTTGCTTTTCCAACTAGGGTTGTAGCTTGGATAGTAATAATAATAATAATAATAATAATCGAAGTGGGAAATCTTCCGAGACTGGTGCAAGTCAGTATCTGTATCCTCGTCCAGTACCTCTGTAGCCCAAATCGCTGATTTTCTCTTATACCTGAGAAGGGTTCGCTCCCTGTCAGCTTCCACGATCAAGGGCTACAGGAGCATGTTGGCTTCGGTCTTCCGGCATAGAGGCTTAGATCTTTCCAACAATAAAGATCTACAAGATCTCCTTAAGTCTTTTGAGACTTCTAAGGAACGTCGTTTGGCTACTCCTGGATGGAACTTAGACGTGGTCCTAAGGTTCCTCATGTCAGACAGGTTTGAGCCTTTACATTCAGCCTCCCTGAAGGATCTCACTCTTAAGACTCTTTTCCTGGTGTGCTTGGCCTCGGCTAAAAGAGTCAGTGAGCTTCATGCCTTCAGCAAGAACATCGGTTTTTCGTCAGAAAAAGCCACTTGTTCTCTTCAACTTGGTTTCCTGGCCAAGAATGAACTGCCTTCTCGTCCTTGGCCTAAATCTTTTGATATTCCTAGCTTATCAGAGATCGTAGGCAACGAACTAGAGAGAGTATTATGTCCCGTTAGAGCTCTTAAGTTCTATTTAGCTCGTACTAAGCCTTTACGAGGTAAATCTGAAGCGTTATGGTGTTCGGTTAAGAAACCATCCTTACCTATGTCAAAGAATGCTTTGTCATATTTTATCAGATTTTTAATACGAGAAGCCCATTCCCTCTTGAGTGAGGAAGACCGATCTTTGCTTAAGGTTAAGACGCACGAGATTAGAGCTATAGCAACCTCCGTGGCCTTCAAGCAAAATAGATCTCTGCAAAGTATCATGGACGCGACCTTTTGGAGAAGCAAGTCAGTGTTCGCGTCATTTTACTTGAAAGATGTCCAGACTCTTTACTAGGACTGCTACACAGTGGGTCCATTCGTAGCAGCAAGTGCAGTAGTGGGTGAGGGTTCTACCACTACACTTCCCTAATTCCAATATCCTTTTTAATCTGTCTCTTGAAATGTTTTTAATATTGTTTTATGGGTTGTTCGGAAGGCTAAGAAGCCTTTCGCATCCTGGTTGATTTGGCGGGTGGTCAAAGTCATTTCTTGAGAGCGCCCAGATTAGGGGTTTGATGAGGTCCTGTTGTATGGGTTGCAGCCCTTGATACTTCAGCTCCTGGGAGTCTGTCAGCATCCTAAGAGGATCGCTGGGCTCCGTGAGGAAGACAGACTTACAAGGCAGAGTAATCGTCTAAGTCAACTTCCTTACCAGGTACCTATTTATTTTGGTTTTGTTATATTGATAACTGTCAAAAAAACTCTTAGCTTATACGCTGTAAACTTAATTAACTCTGGTCTCTACCCACCGCCTTGGGTGTGAATCAGCTATTATATATTCACCGGCTAAGTTAAATATTTAAAAATGATATTTTAATTATAAAATAAATTTTTGAATATACTTACCCGGTGAATATATAAATTAAAGACCCTCCCTTCCTCCCCAATAGAGACGCAGCGGGACGAGAAGAATTGAAGGGTTTGTTTACATGCAAGAGTGGTATCTGGCCGACAGTTGGCGCTGGTGAGCACACCCGCAACCTTCATAGCGATCGCTCGCGAGTTTTTTGAGTGTGTTTTCTGTCGAGCCGCAGAGTTGCAGCTATTATATATTCACCGGGTAAGTATATTAAAAAATTTATTTTATAATTAAAATATCATTTTAACCAAATACTAGGATCAATAAATTTAAAGATAAAGCCCTTACCTTCTGAAAAAGATTCTCGAAGATCATAATTACTCAGGGAAACATCGTCTAAGAATGAATTTTTGCGATGAAAGAATACAGTCTCCCAGGTATTTCTCCGAACCATCCAAAGCGCAATACCACATTCTTCATTGAATAAACTCAAGACATTGCCTTTAGCTGACTTCAAAGCATTGTTGACTTCAAATGCCTGTAACAAAAATAAGATTTCTTGGAATTATAAAACTATATTAAAACTATGTTATAATGAGTACTAATTGCTGTAAACAAAAAATATATTTTACAGTATGTACATAACTAATCACTATTTGTAAAATGCACAACTTTACTTTTCCAAATTCCTTAAAAGAGACTACATAAAACCACTACTGAAAAATTATGATGAAAAGAAGAAATTACACGATAAACAGTTGTCTACTTTACAAGCATAAAAAATTGCAAATTGAACTTTCAAGATTTTGGAAAATATCAAATATTGAAAATGTAAAAAAAAATAAAAAAAAATCATGGTTTCTCATTCAATTTGTTCCTTGACAAACTCGTTACATTACTTACACCGTTGTGTCTGACTTGCTTGTAGAGGAAATGTTTCCAGAAAATAATTAAGAAGGGAAGAATAATTAAGGGCGGTAAGCAAGTACTGCACTGACATGGTAGATTCAAACCTACCTTATTAACCATTTACGGTTTAATTTGCCAAACTGCTTTCTGCATCATCAAACGGTAGCACTTATTTCATTATTTACAGTATGTAATTACAAGTATTCTTTACCAGCAAGACAAGATTGCTTAACCCTTTAACCCCCAGGCTATTTGGAAATTTCCAACCCTTAACCCCCAGGGGGTTTTTTTTTCCCAGCACATTTTGAAGTATATTTTTTTTAAATTGCTCTAACAGCCTTAATTTTTGTCATAGAGAGGTCAGGTCGGTCTCATTCTCTTGGAAAATGCCTGAATTTTTTCAAAAAGTTATCAAAAATATGGAAAAAATAATTTTTATAGCATTTTTTTTGCAAGGACGTACCGGTATGTCCATGGGGGTAAAGGGATGGCTTTTGTGAAACGTACCAGTACGTCCTTTGGGGGTAAAAGGGTTAAAGACTTCACATTATAATGTTTTTTAGTGTTCAAGAATGTCTAAGTTTAAAGTAGATTCATGGATAAATTTTTAAATTCTAGTGAGGTATATCTTCCAAGTCATTAGGATGGTTAGCGTTTTGTTTTACCCATAGTTAGCAACTAATTGGTAGTCTTGCTAACTATAAATCCTAATAGGTCTTAGTTTTATTCCTTTGTGTTCATTTTGAGAAATAAGTAAAGTTCCTCCATTACTTTTTTATGTGTTTTATAACGGCTTAGTATTTATCTTTACGTTTTTACTGCTAGTTCATTAACAAACTTTTTATTCTTTCCCTTACTTTGGCATTGAATTGTCTTTGTTGCTTATCACCTTTCTCCAGTGTAATTTTGTCAAAAATTATATATTTCAGTGATGGTTTTGTTCTGTAAGTCATCATCAAATACTAATGTATTAAAAAAGTGACTCTTAACTACACTATCTAAATCTAATACACTTGAAACAAAACAAAAAAAAATGCCTTTTACCTTATAACCTTAACCAACTTTTTATTCTTTCCCTTACATTGGCATTGAATTGTCTTTCTTGCTCATCACCTTTCTCCAGTGTAATTTTGTCAAAAATTATATATTTCAGTGATGGTTTTGTCTTGTAAGTCTTCATCAAATACTAATGTATTTTAAAAAAGTGACTCTCTTAACTACACTATCTAAATCTAATATTATTATTATTATTATTATTACTATCCAAGCTACAACCCTAGTTGGAAAAGCAAGATGCTATAAGCCCAGGGGCTCCAACAGGGAAAAATAGCCCAGTGAGGAAAGGAAATAAGGAAATAAATAAATGAAGAGAACAAATTAACAATAAATCATTCTAAAATAAGTAACAACGTCAAAACAAAATGCCTTTTACCTTATAACCTTGCTTTTCAGTCACAGAACGAGGAAGCCCAAGAGTAGGGAACTCCTCACCAAAGGTCTCTCGTCCAACGCCACTGACATTACTAGCACTGTCATCCGCAGATATATCATCAATGCCCGAAATTGGAGTCCACGAAGCAGCAACTGTGGAAGAATGAAATTACATACTACCTGCCCTTCTTACATATAAAGTGATGCATCAGCATATGCTTGTAACCCACAAAACATGTAATCCAAATAAGTCAATCTTTTATATTATCTAGTTTAGGTCTTGAATTTGATTATTCACAAGGTGTGAAAGTTCCTTAAATATATTTTTGGATATTTAATGAGTCACAATTACATAAAAGCAAATGCAAGAAAGCATCACCAATTAAATAAAGATGAAAATAAACATTGAACATGTGCTGTCTCATCTGTCAAATTCTCCTAAAAACTAAAGATAACCTGCCAGAACCAAACAAGTAGTATTCTTTGTCGTTTCATGACCAAATGGATAGAATGAGCCTTGACAGCCTTTCTGGACTCTTTGGCTCTCTTCAGCTAAATGCAAATGGCTCCTACAGAGCAAAGAAAAAAAACCCTTTGGATGGCAATAGGCATAATAGTTTAATCTTGGCTATGCTGTAGATTATATCTTTATGATGAAATTAACTGAAAAAAGATAGAAAAGTTTACTCCACTTCCCTCTGTGTTACTTGACCTAAGAACACTTACAACTTGCCATAGTCTAGAAACCACAAACTTCAGTAGAAAGACTACTCTATCTTTGATATGGAATTGAAATAGGAAGACCAATCAAAAGGTTCCATGAGGTTTCTAGTGAGCTACAACCTAGGGGAAGGGATAAGGATTCTTGGTAACCTCCTCAAAATACTTACATAAATACTTGAATCCACTGAATAAGCTATATTTATACCATAGGATTCAAAGACTTACCTAAAAGGATACCTGTGTTAGTCAATTATTGAAAAGGATGTCTTTCAACACCAGAAGAATAAAAGTAAATCTGCTATGTATTGAAAAGTGGCAATAGTTATATCAATAACTCTGTCAAGACACCAATTACTGAAATTCTTTATTTGGCTGCAACAAGTATGGAGATACCCTATGCTGCCTCCACTACAAAGCCTTCAAAGTTCACTAATGATTGGTAGAGGCAAGGAACATTGACATTGCCCTATCAAGCAGGACAATGCCCTAGGGACTGACCATATATACATATGATCAGCACCCAAGCTAGAACCAGGGCGTTCCAGGTAATGGCTGCTGATGACTCAGCAGATAGACTTATAGACTCCCCCAAACACACCATCCTTATCTCACAAGGATGGTGAGGTTGCAGCGACCAAAGGAACTCACGAGTTTGACCAGGACTCGAACCCTAGTCTGGCAATTGCCAGTCAGGGATGTTACCACATACGCCACCACAAACCCTGCTTGCTAATCTCTAGATGTCAAGATTTATACTACTTGATTGCAGTGGAATCAGAGGAAGTGAGGGTGACAAAGAAGCTTGTTCAACTTTGGAAAAGCTGCAAAGGAATTCTGTCTAAGGTCCAAGAGTTAATAAACCACACTTTCTGAGGCTAAAGATAGGCTATTAGAAGAGCAGTCATGAAGGATAAGACTTTGTCTAGAACAGACTTGACCATACAGAAAAGATGAAATGTGTACACTTCCAGTCCATCACAAGGATGCACCAAAGTATCTACATTAAGATATAATGTCTTGATGCTTGATGGGCTAAGGAATAATTTTGAAGTTTATAGTTAAGGTCCATCTAGGACAGATCACATTTGCCACAGAGCTCAGTTAACTTTGAGGTGGATCAACCTGATTGTAGCATATAATATATTCCTGTTGCAATCACCTGCTACTGGGTCCCCTTGGAAGATAAACCTTGAAACAATTTTGACATCCTTGTCTTCTGTCCAGGAGAATACTGTGACTACTAAAAGCCTCACTGATTCTTGAAATCTATGGAGAAGAAAAATGCTATTTCAACAAAAGCAAAACAGCTCCTCTAAACTCAACTAATTGCCAGAATCTAAGTTTAAATCTTCAAAGACTTTGGGCTCTCCAATGAAAGTAATAGCATCTTCTTGGAGATGTGATTCAATCCCAATTTATAGGTACTAATAGCTTTGGCAGAAGCATAGGAAAAATTTGGACCAGACTCTATAACAATGATTGAAGGATGAGTGGGTGGAAATGAATAAATGATAGCAATACTTGAATATTTATATACCCAGGCACTTCCCCCAATTTTGGGGGGGCAACTGACATCAAACAAATAAAAAAAAAGGGGATCTTTCCTCTCTACGCTCCTCCCAGCCTGATGAGGGACTCAACCGGGTTCGGCTGGTACAGCTAGGGTGCCACAGCCCACCTTCCCCTGTTATCTACCACCGATGAAGCTTCATAACACTGAATCCCCTACTGCTGCTACCTCCACGGTCATCCAAGACAACCGGAAGGAGCAGCAGGGCCTACCGGAACTGCGTCACAATCGCTCACCAGTTATTCCTATTTCTAGCACGCTCTCTTGCCTCTCTCACATCTATCCTCCTATCACCCAGAGATTTCTTCACTCCATCCATCCACAAAAACCTTGGTCTTCCTCTTGTACTACTTCCGTCAACTCTTGCATTCATCCCCTTCTTTAGCAGACGGCCATTTTCCATTCTCTCAACATGGCCAAACCACCTCAACACATTCATATCCACTCTAGCTGCTAAATAATTTCTTACACCCGTTCTCACCCTCCAGCTTATACATGTTGTAATGTTACTGAATTTTTATGAATTATCTGTATGGACATTCACTTCCATTACTATTTTCTTCCCGTTTTTTACTACACTTGTCATCCAATCTTAAATTAGTATGTCAATACTATCATGCCTTGTTTTACTGCCTCTCAAGCAAATTTTCACCTCACTCTTACTATTCTTGATTACTCCTTTATATCTGACAAACTATGAAAAACTCCCCTTGTTCGCATCTTTACCAACTTTACAACACCCTTTTCTTATCTAACACTGTCTCAAATCTAATGAGCTTTTTTTTTACTATGTGCATTAAATAAACCTAACCCAAAAAGTTCAAATACCTGAAAACGGAATTACCTCCTCTTCAAATAAATTCAAGTTGTAACATTTCTTTTCAAAGACCTCAAAAATTATAACTAAACCTGAGTTACAATGACGAAAAATTTTCCTCTGATGAGATATATGTATAAAAATGTTATTTTCATTAGTAAAATAAATTTTTGAATATACTTACCCGATAATCATGTAGCTGTCAACTCCGTTGCCCGACAGAAATCTAAGGAGGGATACGCCAGCTATCACAATACTAGAAGGGGGTGTACTTACCAGCGCCACCTGTGGCCAGGTACTCAAGTACTTCTTGTTGACACCTCCTCAATTATTCCTCGGTCCCACTGGTTCTCTATGGGGAGGAAGGGAGGGTCAATTAAATCATGATTATCGGGTAAGTATATTCAAAAATTTATTTTACTAATGAAAATAACATTTTTCAATATTAAACTTACCCAATAATCATGTAGCTGATTCACACCCAGGGGGGTGGGTGAAAACCAGTGTACAAGATTAAAGGATAGCCAAGTATCCCAAATTTCATATAACAGTTATCTCAAATAACAATGAAATAATAAGTACCTGGTAAGGAAGTCGAATTGAACCGTTACTCTGCCTCTTTTTTAAGTTCGTCTTCCTTACTGAGCGCAGCGTTCCTCTTGGAGGCTGAATCAACCCAAGGTGCTAAAGTATATAGGGTTGCAACCCCTACTAAAGGACCTCTACACAACCTCTAACCCAGGCGCTTCTCAAGAATGAATTGACCACCCGCCAAATCAAAAGGATGCGGAAGGCTTCTTAGCCTACTGTAACAACCATAAAAACAACAATAAAAGAATTCAAGAGAAAGGTTAAAAAAGGTTATGGGATTAAGGGAATGTAGTGGCTGAGCCCTCACCTACTACTGCACTCGCTGCTACGAATGGTCCCAGGGTGTAGCAGTTCTCGTAAAGAGACTGGACATCTTTCAGATAAAATGATGCAAACACTGACTTGCTCCTCCAATAGGTTGCATCCATTATGCTCTGCAGAGAACGGTTTTTATTAAAGGCCATCGAAGTAGCTACGGCTCTTACTTCGTGGGTCCTTACCTTCAGCAATGCAAGGTCTTCCTCCTTTAAGTGAGAATGAGCTTCTCTGATCAGAAGCCTTATATAATACAAAAGCCCATTCTTGGACATGGGTCTTGAGGGTTTCCTGATGGCACACCATAAGGCTTCTGACTGTCCTCGGAGAGGTTTAGACCTCTTGAGATAATATTTGAGAGCTCTGACAGGGCAAAGAACTCTCTCAAGTTCGTTACCTACCATGTTGGAGAGGCTAGGTATCTCGAACGATCTAGGCCAAGGACGTGAAGGAAGTTCGTTCTTTGCTAGGAATCCAAGCTGTAAAGAACATGTAGCAGATTCGGTCGTGAAACCAATGTTCTTGCTGAAGGCATGAACCTCACTGACTCTCTTCGCTGTTGCAAGGCAAACGAGAAAAAGAGTCTTGAGGGTAAGGTCCTTAAACGAAGCTGACTGGAGAGGTTCGAACCTAGATGTCATAAGGAACCTTAAGACTACGTCTAGATTCCAGCCTGGAGTGGAAAGACGACGATCTTTAGACGTCTCAAAAGACTTAAGAATGTCTTGAAGGTCCTTGTTGGAAGACAGGTCCAAACCTCTGTGGCAGAGAACTGAGGCCAACATACTCCTATATCCCTTAATCGTAGGAGCTGAAAGGGATCTCTCATTCCTAAGATGAAGAAGGAAGTCAGCTATTTGGATCACAGAGGTATTGGTAGAGGAAATCGAATTGGCTCTACACCAGCTTGGAAGACCTCCCACTTAGACTGGTAGACTCTACGAGTGGAAACCCTTCTTGCTCTGGCAATCGCACTGGCTGCCTCCTTCGAAAAGCCTCGAGCTCTAGCGAATCTTTCGACAGTCTGAAGGCAGTCAGCCGAAGAGCGTGGAGGTTTGGATGCAACCTGTCTACGTGAGGTTGACGTAGAAGGTCCACTCTTAGAGGTAGAGTCCTGGGGAAGTCTACTAGCCATTGTAGTACCTCTGTGAACCATTCTCTTGCAGGCCAAAGGGGAGCAACCAGCGTCAGCCGTGTCCCTTCGTGCGAGACGAATTTCTGCAGAACCTTGTTGATTATCTTGAACGGAGGGAATGCGTACAGGTCGAGATGGGACCAGTTCAGTAGAAAGGCATCCACATGAACTGCTGCAGTGTCTGGAACAGGAGAACAAAACAGAGGAAGTCTCTTGGTCATGGAGGTGGCAAACAGATCTATGGTAGGTTGACCCCACAAGGTCCAAAGTCTGTTGCACACACTCTTGTGGAGGGTCCATTCCGTGGGAATGACCTGATTCCTTCTGCTCAGACGATCTGCTGACACGTTCATATTGCCCTGGATGAACCTCGTGACTAGAGAGAGGTTTAGACTTCTTGACCAAATGAGGAGGTCCCTTGCGATCTCGTAAAGGCTCCTCGAATGGGTCCCTCCTTGCTTGGAGATGTAAGCCAAGGCTGTGGTGTTGTCCGAGTTCACCTCCACCACTTTGCCTAGCAGGAGGGACTTGAAGTTCAACAGTGCTAGATGAACTGCCAGCAGCTCCTTGCAGTTGATGTGGAGAGATCGTTGTTTCTCGTTCCACATTCCCGAGCATTCCTTTCCGTCCAAGGTTGCACCCCAGCCCGAGTCCGATGCATCTGAGAAGAGATGAAGATTGGGGGTCTGAATGGCCAAGGATAGACCCTCTTTGAGAAGGAGGTTGTGCTTCCACCACAGGAGAGTGGTCTTCATCTCTTGGTTGATAGGGATAGAGACTGCTTCTAGAGTCGAACTCTTGTCCCAATGAGCTGCCAGGTGGAATTGAAGAGGGCGGAGGTGGAGTCTGCCCAGTTCGACAAACAGGGCTAGGGACGAGAGAGTCCCTGTGAGACTCATCCACTGTCTCACTGAGCAACTGCTCCTCTTCAGCATGCTCATGATGCACTCTAGGGCTTGGCTTATCCTGGGGGCCGATGGAAAAGCCCGAAAACTCTGACTCTGAATCTCCATTCCCAGATACACGATGGATTGTGAGGGAATGAGTTGAGATTTTTCCAAATTGACTAATAGACCCAGGTCTCTGATTAGGTCTAAAGTCCAATGAAGATTCTCCAGACAACGACGACTCGAGGAGGCTCTCAACAGCCAGTCGTCTAGGTAGAGGGAGGCTCTGATGTTTGACAAGTGAAGGAATTTGGCTACATTCCTCATCAGAAGGGTAAAGACCATAGGAGCTGTGCTTAGGCCAAAACACAGGGCTTGGAATTGATAGACAACCTTTCCGAAAACGAATCTTAGGAAAGGTTGGGAGTCTGGATGAATCGGAACATGAAAGTATGCGTCTTTCAAGTCCAAGGAGACCATCCAGTCCTCCTGTCTGACCGCTGCTAAGACCGACTTGGTCGTCTCCATCGTGAACGTCAGTTTGGTGACATACTCGTTGAGAGCGCTGACGTCCAACACCGGTCTCCAACCTCCTGTCTTCTTGGCCACAAGAAAGAGACGGTTGTAGAAGCCCGGGGATTGATGGTCCCGGACTATAACCACTGCCTTCTTCTGCACAAGAAGCGACACCTCCTGGTGCAATGCTAGCCTCTTGTCCTCCTCTTGGTAGTTGGGAGAGAGGTTGATGGGCGAAGTGGTCAGAGGTGGTTGAAGGCAGAATGGAATCCTGTAACCGAACCTCAGCCAACTGACAGACTGTGCGTCTGCACCTCTCATCTCCCAAGCTCGCCAGAAGGTCTTGAGTCTGGCTCCTACTGTTGTCTGGAGAAGTGGAGAGTCAGTTTTTGCCTTTGGATGACCTGGATCCTTTCCTGGACTTGCCTTTGTAAGAGTCTGGACGGGAGCTTCCTCGGCTGGGGGCTCTACCACGAAAGGGCGGTATGAATCTAGTAGCAGGGGTATCAGCCACTGGGGAGCGGTAAGTCTTAGGGACTGAGGTAGCAGCCTTAGACTTACGAGCCGAAGAAGCTACAAGATCGTGCGTATCCTTCTGTATCAGGGCAGAAGACAAGTCCTTAATGAGCTCTTCGGGAAAAATAAACTTCGAGAGCGGAGCAAAAAGAAGTTGTGAGCGTTGGCAAGGTGTAATGCTGGCGGAAAGGAAAGAACACAGCTGTTCCCTTTTCTTCAACACCCCTGATACAAACAAGGACGCTAGCTCGCCCGATCCATCTCTGATGGCCTTATCCATGCAGGACATTAACAGCATGGCAGAATCTTTGTCCGCAGGAGAGGTTTTCTTGCTGAGGGCTCCCAGGCACCAGTCGAGAAAATTAAACATTTCAAAAGCTCTAAACACCCCTTTCAGCAAGTGATCCAGGTCTGAGAAGGTCCAACACACCTTTGAGCGTCTCATAGCAGTCCTTCGAGGCGAGTCTACCAGACTTGAGAAGTCAGCCTGGGCAGAGGCAGGTACTCCCAAGCCTGGTGCTTCCCCTGTGGCATACCAAACGCTCGCCTTCGATGTGAGCTTCGTTGGAGGAAACATGAAGGAAGTCTTGCCAAGAAGTTGTTTAGACTGCAGCCACTCCCCTAAGATCCTAAAAGCCCTCTTGGAGGATCTAGCTAGGACAAGCTTGGTATAGGAAGACTGAGCTTGTTGTACGCCCAGCGAAAACTCAGATGGAGGAGAGCGGGGAATAGCCGAGACAAAATGGTCTGGATAAACCTCCCTGAGAAGAGCCAAGACCTTGCGAAAATCAAGAGACTGTGGAGAGAGCTTGGATTCGTCCACGTCCGATGAGGGATCAAGGTGTGCCTCCTCATCATCCGAAACCTCATTCCCAGAATGAGGCGACAAGATCGGATACGAATGCTGAACCGCAGAGTCAGAACGAGCAGGAACATTAACCGTGGTGGACGGAGGAGGAGCAGAAAGTTCCTGTTCCTGTGGAATGAGTGGAGCGTTAAGAGACCGAGGTTGCGCAGAACAAGGTAAAGTTCTCGCAAGCAGAGGTGTCTGAGGCGCAGGATCAGGGTGCACGGGTTGAACTCGGTGCAGCAGCTGAGGAGACTGACTCATGGGTGGAAGAGGTTGTTGTACCTCCACCGAGAGTTGCACCATCGGTGGAGCAGCCAGGGGAGGCGGAGGAAGAGTGGAGTAATCCTCCTGATCCCAAACAGAAGGTTGCCTTAAAGAAGGCTGAGGCTGAACAACACTGGGAACAGCGAACACAGAATGTGGCTCAACATCGTACGCCTGGCAGATGGTGCTGCGACTAGGTGGAGCGAGCGCAGGCGGGTTGAGCACAGGCTGAGCGGGTGCAGGCGGAAGGAGTGCAGGTGGAGGCGGAGGTGCAACACTCTCAGCACGACACTCACGCATCAGGTCCGAAAGCTGAGCTTGCATGGACTGAAGCATAGACCACTTGGGATCAGCAGAGACAGCAGCAGACTGAGGTAAAGCCTTAACAGTCGAGCTCTGTTGTGGCAGAACCTTACTCCTCTTGGGCGGAGTACAGTCGACAGATGACTGAGGCGAGTCGGAGCTGAGCCAATGACTGCAACCTGGCTGAGCACTCGCGGGCTGGACTCTGCGTTTAAGCGGTCTCAAGACCTGAGACCAACGTTTCTTCCCAGAAAGAAGATTAGCGGACGAGCGGAAGACGGGCTCAATCGTCTGCAAGTGGGAGTGACGGTCTGTGGAAGACACGCCCGCAACCACTGAGGATAATTCTGTGCGCCTAACAAGGCCTGCCGAACCCTTATGCCCTTCGACATTGCTTCTCCCCTGGGCTTGGGAGCTTGCAAGAGGTCCCGGACTGGGAGGACGACTGGCTCGCACAGAAAGATCCTCACGCACCACACTGGCACTAACACTAGCACAAGGCACTGCACCGACACTAGCACTCGTCACAGCACTGGCACTAACTTCACCCACTGCACTCTTGACCTTCAGCTCTTTCACTTCGGCCATCAGAGACTTATGGTCACTTACCACTGACTCTACCTTATCGCCTAAAGCCTGAATTGCACGTAAAACCACTGACATATCAGGCGGAGGGCACACAGTAGGATCGGGGGTAGCCACTACAGGGGTAGGAACAGGAAGGGGATCATGAGATGAGGAAAATAAAGAAGAGTGAGAAGAACTCCTCCTAGCTCTAACTCTCTCTAACTTAGTAGAATACTTTAAAAGACGGACAAAATCCAATTCCGAAAGTCCGGCGCATTCCTCACATCGATTTTCCAACTGACAGGGTCTGTCCCTACAGTCAGAACAAGCGGTGTGAGGATCTACCGAGGCCTTCGGAATACGTCTATTGCAAGACCTACATCGTCTATGGGAGGGGGCTTGCGAAATGTCAGACATTTTGTTTTCAAGAGTAGTCAAAGGGAGATCCAAAAAACAAGCAAAATTTCGTTAATCGTTAAACTGAACTAAATAAAAGCTATCTAGCTAATATCAGAAGGTTTCCAGTAATGCGACAGCCGTTAATCAGAGAGAATACTTCACCAAATATGCGTGAATAAACTCGAAGACCATAAGCGTATCCCAGAACGTCTAGCCGGAGGCACGACAGAGGAATAATTGAGGAGGTGTCAACAAGAAGTACTTGAGTACCTGGCCACAGGTGGCGCTGGTAAGTACACCCCCTTCTAGTATTGTGATAGCTGGCGTATCCATTTCTGTCGGGCAACGGAGTTGACAGCTACATGATTATCGGGTAAGTTTAATATTGAAAATTGACAACTTACCTTGAGGTTTCTTTCCTTTCCATACTAAACAAGCAAACCAGTTGCATTTGAAATTATCTTCATTCGGTTCACACTGTTCTGCATCAAACTGCAATGGGTTATTTTCACTTAAAAATTCTCTTAGACTGTGCTTCCCCGCGGGACGTTTTCCAAAGTAGTAGAATTTTGAACGCATGAAGAAAACCCTTTCTTCCTGAAATACAAACACAACTGTATAACATGAATTTAAATCCTCACTAAATTTCAGGGCACTGAATGAAAAAAAATTAAGCTCCTTAATAGACAAGTCTGTTGGAAATAGCGTACTTCACTGTATTCATTAGATTCAACATTAATACCTTACAGTATATTGAATTTAAGTTTCTTGTAAAAAAACAGACAATTAAGAATTCTTAAGTGTATTTTAAGATGTTAAATGAACAGTTAGGACTTTTAAAGTTGTGCCATCTATATTTTTCCAATTATATACACGGATAAATATGGTAATATGAATTTTAGAATGGAAATTCATAATTATATTTTTGTTTTATAGTATTTGTACATGTTTTTTGTGTGTTTTGTCTTTGAATAATATGTTGATACAGTCTATTAAGATAAAAGAGATGAAAAGTTTTGATGACAAAATGTACTGATGATGAAAAGTCAAGATGAAATGTGCTGGTGATGAAATGTCAGGTGAAGAATTGTCTGATGATAATCTGACGGATGATCAAATGTCGTATGATAGTGTCGGGCGATTAAATGACAAGTGATGAAATGTCCCCTAACCATGAGTTGGTAATGAAAAATTAGCCTTAAGTTTTAAAACTTAATGTTTACGTACCCTATTTTGAAATTCAAATAAAATGACACCTTTCCCAGGTTGAATCTCAGAAATATATCCATTTTGATTCATTATTCGCGTCACGGTTGGTGTAATCTGTGGGAAGTCTTCCAAATCTTCTTTAGTTGCTTTTGCAGCAAACCACTGGCAATTATCACGGGATTCCTGATAAAACAATAGATACACTGTACATGAAATACACTGGACAATTACAAAAGCTTGCAGTAATCAATGAACTGAAATAAGCAAAATATTAACATCTCAATACAAGCTGAAATCTCCACTTGAATACAATATATGAATTTTGTAATATAAATTCAGTATGTCAATGTACATAAATCATAGATTTGCCTTATAATATTTAATGAAAATAAGGGCAATGATGAGAAATTACAGTAGAAAGCTGATTAGAGTAACCTAAGGTATTAGTACTTTATCATGAGGTAGGTTGAATGAAGAATCTAATAGTACAGTAATAATAATTAAAATAATAAAAACAATATTACTGTAATAATAATAATAATAATAATACAGTAATCATAACATTATTAATAATTACAATACTGTATAGTAATTACTCCGATAAATGCATGTAGAGAGAGAGTAATCATACCCTGGTGAGAGGGGTTACCCCGAGAGGTACACTCTGAAATCACAATCTCCCACAAATTATAGAACCAGCGATTGTAATTAAGAAAGGGGAATGGTTGAATCTGCACGTGTGTGCACATCTATCTAAAAATTTAGCTGTCATTTTTAATGGATCCCATACACTAGTATTAATGACGGGCTGCCAACGCAAGAGCCCATGTCCAGCAATAAAGGCTGGGCAATCTAACAAGCAAGTAGTATTAATTAATCATTGATGGTGTTCAATCCCATTAGAAGTTAGTTAAAAAACAAACTTTAATTAAGGCTTGATTATTAATAATATTTATTTTGCTAACCTTCGGTTTATGTTTCCATGCTACTTATTGGAGAGAGAGAGAGAGAGAGAGAGAGAGAGAGAGTTATTGGAGAGAGAGAGAGAGAGAGAGAGAGAGAGAGAGAGAGTGTGTGTGTGTGTGTGTGTGTGTGTATGCAAAATATGCAAATTCATAAAGGTCTAATAAAATATGTAAAAATTCAATTCCACATGGTTTATTTGTGGGTTCTTTTTATCAAAAGTATTGAATGTATTACTAATTGATAAACAGAATTTATTTTTGGAAAAATGTTATTTTCATTAGTAAAATAAATTTTTGAATATACTTACCCGATGATCATGTAGCTGTCAACTCCGTTGCCCGACAGAAATCTAAGGTCGGGATACGCCAGCGATCGCTATACAGGTGGGGGTGTACACAACAGCGCCATCTGTGAGTAGGTACTCAAGTACTTCTTGTCAACAAGAACTCAATTTTCTCCTCGGTCCACTGGTTCTCTATGGGGAGGAAGGGAGGGTTCTTAAATTCATGATCATCGGGTAAGTATATTCAAAAATTTATTTTACTAATGAAAAATGTTATTTTCATTAGTAAAATAAATTTTTGAATATACTTACCCGATAATCATGTAGCTGTCAACTCCGTTGCCCGACAGAATTCTATGGAGGGATACGCCAGCTATCACAATACTAGAAGGGGGTGTACTTACCAGCGCCACCTGTGGCCAGGTACTCAAGTACTTCTTGTTGACACCTCCTCAATTATTCCTCGGTCCCACTGGTTCTCTATGGGGAGGAAGGGAGGGTCAATTAAATCATGATTATCGGGTAAGTATATTCAAAAATTTATTTTACTAATGAAAATAACATTTTTCAATATTAAACTTACCCGATAATCATGTAGCTGATTCACACCCAGGGGGGTGGGTGAAAACCAGTGTACAAGATTAAAGGATAGCTAAGTATCCCAAATTTCATATAACAGTTATCTCAAATAACAATGAAATAATAAGTACCTGGTAAGGAAGTCGAATTGAACCGTTACTCTGCCTCTTTTTTAAGTTCGTCTTCCTTACTGAGCGCAGCGTTCCTCTTGGAGGCTGAATCAACCCAAAGGTGCTAAAGTATATAGGGTTGCAACCCCTACTAAAGGACCTCTACAAAACCTCTAACCTAGGCGCTTCTCAAGAATGAATAGACCACCCGCCAAATCCAAGGATGCGGAAGGCTTCTTAGCCTACCGTAACAACCATAAAAACAACAATAAAAGTATTCAAGAGAAAGGTTAAAAAAGGTTATGGGATTAAGGGAATGTAGTGGCTGAGCCCTCACCTACTACTGCACTCGCTGCTACGAATGGTCCCAGGGTGTAGCAGTTCTCGTAAAGAGACTGGACATCTTTCAGATAAAATGATGCAAACACTGATTTGCTCCTCCAATAGGTTGCATCCATTATGCTCTGCAGAGAACGGTTTTTATTAAAGGCCATCGAAGTAGCTACGGCTCTTACTTCGTGGGTCCTTACCTTCAGCAATGCAAGATCTTCCTCCTTTAAGTGAGAATGTGCTTCTCTGATCAGAAGCCTTATATAATACGAAAGCCCATTCTTGGACATGGGTCTCGAGGGTTTCTTGATGGCACACCATAAGGCTTCTGACTGTCCTCGAATAGGTTTAGACCTCTTGAGATAATATTTGAGAGCTCTGACAGGGCAAAGAACTCTCTCTAGTTCGTTACCTACCATGTTGGAGAGGCTAGGTATTTCGAACGATCTAGGCCAAGGACGTGAAGGAAGCTCGTTCTTTGCTAGGAATCCAAGCTGAAAAGAACATGTTGCAGATTCGGTTGTGAAACCAATGTTCTTGCTGAAGGCATGAACCTCACTGACTCTCTTAGCTGTTGCAAGGCAAACGAGAAAAAGAGTCTTGAGGGTAAGGTCCTTGAAGGAAGCTGACTGGAGAGGTTCGAACCTAGATGTCATAAGGAACCTTAAGACTACGTCTAGATTCCAGCCTGGAGTGGAAAGACGACGTTCTTTAGACGTCTCAAAAGACTTAAGAATGTCTTGAAGGTCCTTGTTGGAAGACAGGTCCAAACCTCTGTGGCGGAGAACTGAAGCCAACATACTCCTATATCCTTTAATCGTAGGAGCTGAAAGTGATCTCTCATTCCTAAGATGTAGAAGGAAGTCAGCTATTTGGATCACAGAGGTATTGGTAGAGGATATAGAATTGGCTCTACACCAGCTTCGGAAGACCTCCCACTTAGACTGGTAGACTCTACGAGTGGAAACCCTTCTTGCTCTGGCAATCGCACTGGCTGCCTCCTTCGAAAAGCCTCTAGCTCTAGCGAATCTTTCGACAGTCTGAAGGCAGTCAGCCGAAGAGCGTGGAGGTTTGGGTGCAACCTGTCTACGTGAGGTTGACGTAGAAGGTCCACTCTTAGAGGTAGAGTCCTGGGGAAGTCGACTAGCCATTGAAGTACCTCTGTGAACCATTCTCTTGCAGGCCAAAGGGGAGCAACCAGCGTCAGCCGTGTCCCTTCGTGCGAGACGAATTTCTGCAGAACTTTGTTTATTATCTTGAACGGAGGGAATGCGTACAGGTCGAGATGGGACCAGTTCAGTAGAAAAGCATCCACATGAACTGCTGCAGGGTCTGGAACAGGGGAACAATACAGCGGAAGTCTCTTGGTTATGGAGGTGGCAAACAGATCTATGGTAGGTTGACCCCACAAGGTCCAAAGTCTGTTGCACACACTCTTGTGGAGGGTCCATTCCGTGGGAATGACCTGATTCCTTCTGCTTAGGCGATCTGCTGACACGTTCATATCGCCCTGAATGAACCTCGTGACCAGAGTGAGGTTTAGACCTCTTGACCAAATGAGGAGGTCCCTTGCGATCTCGTAAAGGCTCCTCGAATGGGTCCCTCCTTGCTTGGAGATGTAAGCCAAGGCTGTGGTATTGTCTGAGTTCACCTCCACCACTTTGCCTAGCAGGAGGGACTTGAAGTTCAACAGGGCTAGATGAACTGCTAGCAGCTCCTTGCAGTTGATGTGGAGTAATCCTTGTTCCTCGTTCCACATTCCCGAGCATTCCCGTCCGTCCAAGGTTGCACCCCAGCCCGAGTCCGATGCATCTGAGAAGAGATGAAGATTGGGGGTCTGAATGGCCAATGATAGACCCTCCTTGAGAAGGAGGTTGTGCTTCCACCACAGGAGAGTGGTCTTCATCTCTTGGTTGATAGGGATAGAGACTGCTTCTAGAGTCGAACCCTTGTCCCAATGAGCTGCCAGGTGGAATTGAAGAGGGCGGAGGTGGAGTCTCCCTAGCTCGACAAACAGGGCCAGTGATGAGAGGGTCCCTGTGAGACTCATCCACTGTCTCACTGAGCAACTGCTCCTCTTCAGCATGCTCATGATGCACTCTAGGGCTTGGCTTATCCTGGGGGCCGATGGAAAAGCCCGAAAATCCTGACTCCGAATCTCCATTCCCAGGTACACAATGGATTGTGAGGGAATGAGTTGAGACTTCTCTATATTGACTAATAGACCTAGGTCTCTGATTAAGTCTAAAGTCCAATTGAGATTCTCCAGACAACGACGACTCGTGGAGGCTCTCAACAGCCAGTCGTCTAGGTAGAGGGAGGCTCTGATGTTCGACTAGAGTAGGAATTTTGCTACATTCCTCATCAGATGAGTAAAGACCATAGGAGCTGTGCTTAGGCCAAAACACAGGGCTTGGAATTGATAGACAACCTTTCCGAAAACGAATCTCAGGAAAGGTTGGGAGTCTGGATGAATAGGAACGTGAAAGTATGCATCTTTCAAGTCCAACGAGACCATCCAGTCCTCCTGTCTGACCGCTGCTAAGACCGACTTGGTCGTCTCCATCGTGAACGTCTGCTTGGTGACATACTCGTTGAGAGCGCTGACGTCCAGCACCGGTCTCCAACCTCCTGTCTTCTTGGCCACAAGAAAGAGGCGGTTGTAGAAGCCCGGGGATTGATGGTCCCGGACTATAACCACTGCCTTCTTTTGTAAAAGAAGCGACACCTCCTGTTGCAATGCTAGCCTCTTGTCCTCTTCTTTGTAGTTGGGAGAGAGGTTGATGGGCGATGTGGTCAGAGGTGGTTTGAGGCAGAATGGAATCCTGTAACCGTTCCTCAGCCAACTGACAGACTGTGCGTCTGCACCTCTCTTCTCCCAGGCTCGCCAGAAGATCTTGAGTCTGGCTCCTACTGTTGTCTGGAGAAGCGGAGAGTCAGTTTTTTCCTTTAGATGTCCTGGATCCTTTCCTAGACTTGCTCCTGTAAGAGTCTGGACGGGAGCTTCCTCGGCTGGGGGCTCTACCACGAAAGGGCGGTATGAACCTCGTAGCAGGGGTATCAGCCACTGGGGAGCGATAAGTCTTGGGGACTGAGGTAGCAACCTTAGACTTACGAGCCGATGAGGCTACAAGATCGTGCGTATCCTTTTGTATCAGGGCAGCAGACAAGTCCTTAACTAGCTCTTCGGGAAAGAGGAACTTCGAGAGCGGAGCAAAAAGGAGTTGTGACCGTTGGCAAGGTGTAATGCTGGCGGAAAGGAAGGTACACAGTTGTTCCCTTTTCTTCAACACCCCTGATACAAACATCGACGCTAGCTCACCCGATCCATCTCTGATGGCCTTATCCATGCAGGACATTAATAGCATGGCAGAATCTTTGTCCGCAGGAGAGGTTTTCTTGCTGAGGGCCCCCAGGCACCAGTCGAGAAAGTTGAACATTTTAAATGCTCTAAACATCCCTTTCAGTAAGTGATCCAGGTCTGAGAAGGTCCAACAAACCTTCGAGCGCCTCATAGCAGTTCTCCGAGGCGAGTCTACCAGACTTGAGAAGTCAGCCTGGGCAGAGGCAGGTACTCCCAAGCCTGGTGCTTCCCCTGTGGCATACCAAACGCTCGCTTTCGAAGTGAGCTTCGTTGGAGGGAACATGAAGGAAGTCTTGCCAAGGTGTTGTTTAGACTGCAGCCACTCCCCTAAGATCCTTAAAGCCCTCTTAGAGGATCTAGCTAGGACAAGCTTAGTATAGGAGGACTTAGCTTGTTGTACGCCCAGCGAAAACTCAGATGGCGGAGAGCGGGGAATAGCAGAGACAAAGTGGTCTGGGTAAACCTCCCTGAGTAGAGCCAAGACCTTACGAAAATCAAGAGACTGTGGAGAAAGCTTGGATTCGTCCACGTCTGATGAGGGATCAAGGTGTGCCTCCTCATCATCCGAAACCTCATCACCAGAATGTAGCGAAGAGATCGGACAAGAATGCTGAACCGCAGAGTCAGAACGTGTAGGAACAATAACCGTGGTTTCCTCTTCAAGTAACTGTTGAGGGAAAACCTGAGGCTCAGACTGCAAGGGCTGAACAACAGACGAAGCAGAAGGAAGGCGCATGGGTGGAGGAGGTTGACTCCTAGCAAGAGAGGTTGAACCCAAGGATTGCGCTTGCTGAGCGGAGGACGGAGGCGGAGTAGCAAGTTCCTGTTCCTGTGATATGAGCGGAGCATGATGAGGCTGAGGCTGCGCAGAACAAGGTAAAGTTCTCGCAAGCTGAGGCTCCTGAGGCGCAAGTTCAGGGTGTAAGGGTTGAGCTCGCTGCAGCGAGAGCTGAGGAGACTGACTCATGGACGGAAGAGGTTGTTGTACCTCAACCGAGAGTTGCACCACTGGTGGAGCAGCAAGGGGAGGCGGAGGAAGAGTGGAATAATCCTCCTGATCCCAAAGTAAAGGTTGCCTTAAAGAAGGCTGAGGCTGAACACCACTGGGAACAGCGAACTCAGAATGTGGCTTAACATCGTACGCCTGGCAGATGGTGCTGCGACTAGGCGGAGCGAGCGCAGGCGGGGCGAGCGCAGGCGGAGCGAGAACAGGCGGAGGGAGTGTAGGCGGAGGCGGAGGTGCAACACTCTCAGCCCGACACTCACGCATCAAGTCCGAAAGCTGAGCTTGCATGGACTGAAGCAGAGTCCACTTGGGATCGGCAGAAACGACAGTAGACTGAGGTAAAGCCTTAACAGTCGAGCTCTGTTGTGGCAGAACCTTACTCCTCTTGGGCGGAGTACAGTCGACAGATGACTGAGGCGAGTCAGAGCTGAGCCAATGACTGCAACCTGGCTGAGCACTCGCGGACTGGACTCTACGTTTAAGCGGTCTCGAGACCTGAGACCAACGTTTCTTCCCTGACAGTTGATAAGCGGACGAGCGGAAGACGGGCTCAATCGTCTGCAGGTGGGAGTGACGGTCTTTGGAAGACACGCCCGCAACCACCGAGGATAATTCTGTGCGCCTAACAAGGCCTGCCGAACCCTTATGCCCTTCGACATTGCTTCTCCCCTGGGCTTGGGAGCTTGCAAGAGGTCCCGGACTGGGAGGACGACTGGCTCGCACAGAAAAATCCTCACGCACCACACTGGCACTAACACTAGCACTAGGCACTGCACTGACACTAGCACTCGTCACAGCACTGGCACTAACTCCACCCACTGCACTCTTGACCTTCAGTTCTTTAACTTCGGCCATCAGAGACTTATGGTCACTTACCACTGACTCTACTTTATCGCCTAAAGCCTGAATTGCACGCAAAACCACTGACATATCAGGCGGAGGGCACACAGTAGGTTCGGGGGTAGCCACTACAGGGGTAGGAACAGGTAGGGGATCATGAGGTGAGGAAAACAATGAAGAGTGAGAAGAACTCCTCCTAACTCTACCTCTCTCTAACTTAGTAGAATACTTCAAAAGACGGACAAATTCCAATTCCGAAAGTCCGGCGCATTCCTCACATCGATTTTCTAACTGACAGGGCCTGTCCCTACAGTCAGAACAAGCGGTGTGAGGATCTACCGAGGCCTTCGGAATACGCCTATTGCAAGACCTACATCGTCTATGGGAGGGGGCTTGCGAAATGTCAGACATTTTGAATTCAAAGAGTTAGCCAAAGGGGGTTCCAAAAACAAGCAAAAAATCGTTAACAGTTAATCAGGACTATATAAAAGCTATCTAGCTAATATAAGAAGGTTTCCAGTAAAGCGACAGCCGTTAATCTGAGAGAATACTTCACCAATTAGCCGTGAATAAACTCGAAGACCATAAGCGTATCCCAGAACGTCTTGCCGGAAGCACGACAGAGGAATAATTGAGGAGGTGTCAACAAGAAGTACTTGAGTACCTGGCCACAGGTGGCGCTGGTAAGTACACCCCCTTCTAGTATTGTGATAGCTGGCGTATCCCTCCATAGAATTCTGTCGGGCAACGGAGTTGACAGCTACATGATTATCGGGTAAGTTTAATATTGAAAATAACATTTTTCAATATTAATCTTACCCGATGATCATGTAGCTGATTCACACCCAGGGTGGTGGGTGGAGACCAGCATACATGTTAACAAAGAAGCTAAGTATCCCGTATTTCATTTTAGCAGTTATTCAAAATAACAAACATAAAATAAATAAGTACCTGGTAAGGAAGTCGACTTGAACTATTACTCTGCCTTTTTTAAGTACGTCTTCCTTACTGAGCCTAGCGGTCCTCTTAGGATGCTGAACGACTCCTAGGTGCTGAAGTATAAAGGGCTGCAACCCATACTAAAGGACCTCATCACAACCTCTAACCTAGGCGCTTCTCAAGAAAGAATTTGACCACCCGCCAAATCAACCAGGATGCGGAAGGCTTCTTAGCCTTCCGTACAACCCAAAAAACAACAATAAAAAGTATTCAAGAGAAAGATAAAAAAGGTTATGGGATTATGGGAATGTAGTGGCTGAGCCCTCACCTACTACTGCACTCGCTGCTACGAATGGTCCCAGGGTGTAGCAGTTCTCGTAAAGAGACTGGACATCTTTGAGATAGAATGATGCGAACACTGACTTGCTTCTCCAATAGGTTGCATCCATAACACTCTGCAGAGAACGGTTCTGTTTGAAGGCCACTGAAGTAGCCACAGCTCTCACTTCATGTGTCCTTACCTTCAGCAAAGCAAGGTCTTCTTCCTTCAGATGAGAATGTGCCTCTCTAATCAGAAGCCTGATGTAGTAAGAAACTGCGTTCTTAGACATCGGTAGAGAAGGCTTCTTGATAGAACACCATAAAGCTTCTGATTGTCCTCGTAATGGCTTTGACCGTCTTAAATAGTACTTAAGAGCTCTTACTGGGCAAAGTACTCTCTCTAGTTCGTTCCCCACCAAGTTGGACAGGCTTGGGATCTCGAACGACTTAGGCCAAGGACGGGAAGGAAGCTCGTTTTTAGCCAAAAAACCGAGCTGCAAGGAACATGTAGCCGTTTCAGATGTGAAACCTATTTTCCTGCTGAAGGCGTGGATCTCACTGATTCTTTTAGCTGTTGCTAAGCAAACGAAGAAAAGAGTTTTTAATGTGAGGTCATTAAAAGAGGCTGATTGGAGCGGTTCAAATCTTGATGACATTAGGAACCTTAAAACCACGTCTAGGTTCCAGCCTGGTGTGGATAACCGACGTTCCTTAGAGGTCTCAAAAGACCTAAGGAGGTCCTGTAGATCTTTGTTGGAGGAAAGATCCAAGCCTCTGTGGCGGAAGACCGCTGCCAACATACTCCTGTAACCCTTGATCGTAGGAGCTGATAGGGATCTTACGTTCCTTAGATGTAACAGGAAGTCAGCAATCTGGGTTACAGTGGTACTGGTTGAGGAAACTGCATTCGCCTTGCACCAGCTTCGGAAGACTTCCCATTTAGACTGATAGACTCTGAGAGTGGATGTCCTCCTTGCTCTGGCAATCGCTCTGGCTGCCTCCTTCGAAAAGCCTCTAGCTCTTGAGAGTCTTTCGATAGTCTCAAGGCAGTCAGACAAAGAGCGTGGAGGTTTGGGTGTACCTTCTTTACGTGAGGTTGACGCAGAAGGTCCACTCTTAGAGGAAGAGTCCTGGGAACGTCCACTAGCCATTGCAGTACCTCGGTGAACCATTCTCTCGCGGGCCAGAGGGGAGCAACCAACGTCAACCGTGTCCCTTCGTGAGATGCGAACTTCTGAAGTACCCTGTTGACAATCTTGAACGGCGGGAACGCATACAGGTCGAGATGGGACCAATCCAGCAGAAAGGCATCCACGTGAACAGCTGCAGGGTCTGGAATCGGAGAACAATACATCGGGAGCCTCTTGGTCATCGAGGTAGCGAATAGATCTATGGTGGGCTGCCCCAACAGGGCCCATAGTCTGCTGCAAACATTCTTGTGAAGGGTCCACTCTGTGGGGATGACCTGACCCTTCCGGCTGAGGCGATCTGCCATGACATTCATATCGCTCTGAATGAACCTCGTTAAAAGCGAAAGCTTTCGATCTTTTGAAAAAATGAGGAGGTCCCTTGCGATCTCGAACAACTTCCTCGAATGAGTCCCTCCTTGCTTGGAGATGTAAGCCAAGGCTGTGGTGTTGTCGGAGTTCACCTCCACCACCTTGTTTAGCTGGAGGGACTTGAAGTTTATCAAGGCCAGATGAACTGCCAACAACTCCTTGCAATTGATGTGAAGTGTCCTTTGCTCCTGATTCCATGTGCCCGAGCATTCCTGTCCGTCCAGTGTCGCACCCCAGCCCGTGTCCGATGCGTCCGAGAAGAGACGGTGGTCGGGGGTCTGAACAGCCAATGGTAGACCTTCCTTGAGAAGAATGCTGTTCTTCCACCACGTTAGAGTAGACCTCATCTCTTCGGAAACAGGCACAGAGACCGCCTCTAGCGTCATGTCCTTTCTCCAGTGAGCAGCTAGATGATACTGAAGGGGGCGGAGGTGGAGTCTCCCTAACTCGATGAACTGGGCCAGCGATGAAAGTGTCCCTGTTAGACTCATCCACTGCCTGACTGAACATCGGTTCCTTCTCAGCATGCTCTGGATGCATTCTAGGGCTTGATTGATCCTTGGGGCCGACGGAAAAGCCCGAAAAGCTCGACTCTGAATCTCCATACCTAGATAGACAATGGTCTGGGATGGGACGAGCTGGGACTTCTCTATATTGACCAGGAGGCCCAATTCCTTGGTCAGATCCATAGTCCATCTGAGATTCTCCAGACAGCGACGACTTGTTGGCGCTCTTAAAAGCCAGTCGTCCAAATAGAGGGAGGCTCTGATGTCTGCCAAGTGAAGGAATTTCGCAATATTCCTCATCAGACTGGTAAACACAAGAGGTGCCGTGCTTAGGCCAAAGCACAGGGCTTGGAACTGGTACACAACCTTTCCAAAGACGAACCTTAGGAAAGGTTGGGAGTCTGGATGGATGGGGACGTGAAAGTACGCGTCTTTCAGGTCTAACGAGACCATCCAGTCCTCCTGCCTGACCGCTGCTAGGACCGACTTCGTCGTCTCCATCGTGAACGTCTGCTTGGTGACAAAAGCATTGAGAGCACTGACGTCCAGCACCGGTCTCCAACCTCCTGTCTTCTTCTCTACCAGGAAGAGACGGTTGTAGAAGCCCGGGGATTGATGATCCCGGACTATGACTACCGCTTCCTTTGTAGCAAGAGCGACACCTCTTGTTGCAACGCTAGCCTCTTGTCCTTCTCCTTGTAGTTGGGAGAGAGGTTGATGGGAGATTTAGCTAGAGGGGGACTGCGGCAGAACGGAATTCTGTATCCCTCCCTTAGCCACTTCACAGACTGAGCGTCTGCACCTCTGCTCTCCCAAGCTTGCCAGAAGGTCTTGAGTCTGGCTCCCACTGCTGTCTGGAGAGGAAGGCAGTCAGAACTTGCCTTTTGCGGACTTGGAACCCTTCTTGGACTTGCCACGGTGACTGTCGGCACGGGTACCTCCTCTGCTGGAGGTTCTGCCACGAAAGGGCGGTATGAACCTAGTTGCAGGCGTGTCTACTGCTGCAGGGCGGAAGGGTCTAGGCACGGAAGGTAAGGTTTTAGCCTTACGTGCGGAAGATGCCATAAGATCATGGGTATCCTTCTGGATAAGCGAGGCAGCCATCCCCTTGATCAGCTCCTCCGGAAACAGACACTTGGAGAGAGGAGCAAACAACAACTCTGACTTCTGGCAAGGAGTGATACCAGCCGATAAGAAGGAGCAAAGATGTTATCTCTTCTTAAGCACTCCCGACACGTACGAAGCCACAAGTTCACCAGACCCATCCCGAATGGCTTTGTCCATGCTAGACATGATCAGCATGGCAGAGTCCTTATCCGAAGGGGAAGTCTTCCTGCTTAAGGCTCCCAAACACCAATCGAGGCAGTTGAAGATCTCGAAGGCACGAAAGACTCCCTTCAACAGATGATCCATGTCAGAAAAGGACCAGCAGATCTTCGATCGTCTCATAGCCAACCTGCGGGGAGAGTCAACCAGACTTGAGAAGTCGCCCTGGGCAGAGGCAGGAACTCCCAAGCCGGGTTCCTCTCCCGTGGCATACCAGACGCTCGACTTGGAAGCAAGCTTGGTAGGCGGAAAGATGAAAGCAGTCTTTCCCAGTTGCTTCTTGGAATGCAACCACTCTCCCATAACCCTCAAAGCTCTCTTAGATGATCGTGCGAGAACAAGCTTGGTGAAGGCAGGAGCAGCAAACTGTATGCCCAGAGCAAACTCGGAGGGAGGAGAGCGAGGGGTTGCAGACACAAACTGCTCTGGATACAAGTCCCTGAACAAGGCAAGGACTTTACGAAAGTCTAAGGAGGGAGGCGTAGACTTGGGCCCTTCAAAGTCGGAGTGCGGTTCATCCAAATGTGCAGCTTCGTCATCTGATACTCCATCATCCGAAAGCTGAGTAGGAAGTGGCAAAGGCAGAGCAGAAAGCTGAACGGCTGAATCCGGCAGTACGGGTGCATGCGTAGCTGCTGCGGATCCAACATCATGCCGCTGCTGGTCAGTCTGCGAGCTGGCAACAACAAAAGCAGAGTGCTGGTGCGTGGGAGGGGTTGCATGCTGTATGGTATGCGGAGCATGCTGTATGGTATGCGGAGCATGCCGCATGGGTTGCGGAGCATGCCGCATAGAGTCAGAACCCGGCAGCTCTACAGCACCTTCCCACTGCTGATGCGGTAGCTCACGCATGTCAACGGATGGTGCGACAAGAACATGCGTCTGGCAGAGTGGACTGCGCATCGGTGGTGGAGCTCTCACAGGTGGAGTGTGGGAGCAGGCAGCCGCAGTATCTGCTGAGCGCACAACCTCGGCGGGTTGTAGGTTAACAGGTGCAGTGTCAACCTTCTCAGCATGATACTCCTGCATGAATGCCGCAAGCTGAGACTGCATAGTCTGCAGCATGGACCACTTAGGGTCTACCGTGGTTGGAGCAGCAACAGACGGAGCAGAAGCCTGTTGTGGAACCACTCTACCTCTCTTGGGAGGTGTGCAGTCATCGGAAGACTGCGGCGAGTCCGAACTGACCCAGTGGCTACACCTGGGCCATTGGACTCGCTCGGAGGGGACCTTACGTTTGAGCGGACGTGAAACCTTGGTCCATCGTTTCCTCCTGGAAACTTCTTCCACAGACGAGGAATGTAAGGGCTCATTCGTCTGTTTGTGGATGGGACGATCTTTGACAGATACGTCCGCAACCACTGAGGATACATCCGTGCGCTGATCAAGGCCTGCCGAACCCTTTGGTCCTTCGACATTGCTTCTCCCCTGGGCTTGGGAGCTTGCAAGAGGTCCCGGACTGGGAGGACGACTGGCACGCACAGATGTACCCTCATGCGCAACACTGACACTGACACTTTTCACATCACTAGCACTGATAACACTTCCCACTGCACTTTTCGCTTTCAGCTCTTTGACATCTGCCAAAAGCTGATTACGGTCATTAGCCAATGACTCCACTCTGTCACCGAGAGCCTGAATGGCACGCATCATATCAGTCATGGATGGCTGAGCACTAGTAGCAGGTTCGGGAGTCACCACTACAGGGGAAGGAAAAGGTTGAGGGGCATGGGGAGAGGAAAAAACCATAGAGCGAGAAGAACTCCTCCTGATTCTCTCCTTCTCTAACCTATGTGCATTTTTAAGGAATTCGTTAAAATCGAATTCCGAAAGCCCAGCGCATTCCCCACATCGATCTTCCAATTGACAGGATTTACCCCTACAATTGGAACAAACGGTGTGAGGATCTATAGAGGCCTTCGGAAGACGCCTAGCACAAGCCCTAACGCTACACTGCCTGTACTTAGGGACTTGAGACTGGTCAGACATCTTGAATGTAGAAGTAGTCAAGGGGGAATTCCAAAATCTAGCAAAGTTCGTTAACAATTAATCCAAATTAATTCCAAAAGCTTGCTAAGCTAATGATAAAGCTTCCTGAATAGCGAAGGCTAAACTCTAGAGTGAATACATCACCAAATCGTGAACAACAACTCCAGAATCAACAGCGTATCCAAGTAGGTCTTGCCGGCGGCACGACAGAGGAAAAATTGAGTTCTTGTTGACAAGAAGTACTTGAGTACCTACTCACAGATGGCGCTGTTGTGTACACCCCCACCTGTATAGCGATCGCTGGCGTATCCCGACCTTAGATTTCTGTCGGGCAACGGAGTTGACAGCTACATGATCATCGGGTAAGATTAATATGGAAAAAAAACTTTTTCATAGTTTGTTCAAATGTACAAATAGCTATGCATGTTCTTGATAAGTGGGAAAAGGGGAAGCTTGATGTCTGATGTAAAAATTTACTTTTCTTTTTTTTAAAAATGATACCAGACAAAGTGAGGCAGATTTTTTACCTGGGGTAATGAAACGGGCATTGATGAATTCCATCCATAATCTGTAAAGGCTCTAGAACCAAAGGTGCCGGGCTATCGATAGTGAACTGTATAATATTCACATGAAAATCCTTCAAATCTCATTAATTAACCTGATTATTGTAAAATCCACCTTCTTTCTTTTCCTAATTAAAAAAGGTGTACTAAACTCTTTACTTAGAAGTTATCATTAATTACCCTCACATTGCTTTCCTTCTTGACAGGAGTCTGTCACCCGTATAGCTTAACTAAGATTCTTATGACAGCCTACAAGAGCCCTCACTTCCATTAACGTTAAATAAAAAAGGCTAATCTTATCGTGGGAGGAATCGGGGTCTTATCGTGGGAGGAGATGGGCCATAATCTTCTGTTCTAGTAGCCTTATACAATGATAATTTTATCAAGAAAACCATATTTGAAATGCAATTTTACATCTGGCAGGATAGGATGGTCTATGATAGGCTACCTTAACGTCCAACTTTGCTTATAAAGGTTCATTTTGATACTGACAAGTCTGAACCCGTAACTATAAACATAAGATTTATAAACTTGGAAAAACTGCTATAATCCCATCAAGACTACAAAAGCTATATTCCTCACTTGCCTAGATGCCAAAGGGGCTATGCAGCCTGTGACAGAAGAGTGGGTAGGGCTTCCTCTTCTTACCTTCTGCCACCAACCAACTATCCTATTAATTATTCAAATGTAATTCCACCTCTGTTCTATCAGGAACTCTAGTAGTACCAACTCGACCTATTCTGTTATATGTTTTGTGAAAAAATTTGGAACATTCCCTTACTTCAAAAGCAGATAAAAACATACTGTGCCTTGTTACTTCTCTTCAAATTTTACTACTAAATTAAAAGTATTTCCAAATACTAAATCAAGTTC
The DNA here is from genome assembly GCF_036898095.1 of Palaemon carinicauda. Classification (NCBI taxonomy): domain Eukaryota; kingdom Metazoa; phylum Arthropoda; class Malacostraca; order Decapoda; family Palaemonidae; genus Palaemon; species Palaemon carinicauda. Next base: position 78,095,220 of record NC_090759.1, read on the forward strand.
AAGCTGGAGAGCCCAGTTTGCACACATTCCCCAGCAATGAAAGAATATATGTACACAGTTCTTGTTTATAAATATACCAATGGTTGATGTTCCTCCCATGGTGCCATCTATCGGAACGACTAGGCATTATGGGGGAGGGGGAGGTTTTTATATTTATTTAGGGGTCAAGAAGTTTGCAGCTTTGATGACATTAGCATGATAACTGTATGGTAAAATTCATTGATATAAACAATATATCCCTAAAATGTTTCACTTAAATATATAATAAAACATAAACCCTTTACCTTATTGTATGGATGACAATCAAAGGTGACCTTATCTCCAACGTTGAGTTTTCCTATGAAGTTATCGGTCTGTTCCAAATTCTTACCCTGAAAAATTAAGGTACAAAATAATCATAATACTTATTCTTAATGTTATTAGACTACGTTTCTAAGACTATTTCTATATTTTCCATGATAAAAAGCTTCACAATGCATACAGACTACCATAAAAGCAATTCAGAAGTACTACTGGTACATCAAAAATTCATCAGCAATAAAGCGAATTTTAAACATCACACAAAATGAATGCCTGGTGAACTATAGTTACCTAATGAGAAATGCATGATATTCCATAAGTTTATTAAGTAAGATGCATTTAATTTGGCTAATAACTTTCCAAATAACAAAATCTTTTAAATCAATATGTTATTTTCATTAGTAAAATAAATTTTTGAATATACTTACCCGATAATCATGTAGCTGTCAACTCTGTTGCCGACAGAAATCTACGGTCGGGATACGCCAGCGATCGCTATACAGGTGGGGGTGAACACCACAGCGCCATCTGTGGTCAGGTACTCCAGTACTTCTTGTCAACACCACCTCAATTTTTTCCTCGGTCCACTGGTTCTCTATGGGGAGGAAGGGTGGGTCAATTAAATCATGATTATCGGGTAAGTATATTCAAAAATTTATTTTACTAATGAAAATAACATTTTTCAATATTAATCTTACCCGATAATCATGTAGCTGATTCACACCCAGGGTGGTGGGTGGAGACCAGCATACATGTTAACAAAGAAGCTAAGTATCCCGTATTTTATTTTATTAGTTATTCAAAAATAACATAAAATAAATAAGTACCTGGTAAGGAAGACGACTTGAACCATTACTCTGCCTTAATTAAGTATGTCTTCCTTACTGAGCGTAGCGGTCCTCTTAGGATGCTGAACGACTCTTAGGTGCTGAAGTATAAAGGGCTGCAACCCATACTAAAGGACCTCATCACAACCTTTAACCTCGGCGCTTCTCAAGAAAGAATTGACCACCCGCCAAATCAACAAGGATGTGGAAGGCTTCTTAGCCGACCGTACAACCCATAAAAAGTATTCAAGAGAAAGGTTAAAAAGGTTATGGGATTATGGGAATGTAGTGGCTGAGCCCCCGCCTACTACTGCATTCGTTGCTACGAATGGTCCCAGGGTGTAGCAGTTCTCGTAAAGAGACTGGACATCTTTGAGATAGAATGATGCGAACACTGACTTGCTTCTCCAATAGGTTGCATCCATAACACTCTGCAGAGAACGGTTCTGTTTGAGGGCCACTGAAGTAGCCACAGCTCTCACTTCATGTGTCCTTACCTTCAGCAAAGCAAGGTCTTCTTCCTTCAGATGAGAATGTGCTTCCCTAATCAGGAGCCTGAATAGGTAAGAAACTGAGTTCTTAGACCTTGGAAGAGAAGGCTTCTTGATAGCACACCATAAGGCTTCTGATTGTCCTCGTAAAGGTTATGACCTTTTTAGATAGTACCTAAGAGCTCTAACTGGGCAAAGTACTCTCTCTAGTTCGTCCCCCACCAAGTTGGACAGGCTTGGGATCTCGAACGACTTAGGCCAAGGACGTGAAGGAAGCTCGTTTTAGCAAAAAACCGAGCTGCAAGGAACATGTAGCCGTTTCAGATGTGAAAACTATGTTCCTGCTGAAGGCGTGGATCTCACTTACTCTTTTAGCTGTTGTCAAGCACACGAGGAAAAGAGTTTTTAATGTGAGGTCCTTAAAAGAGGCTGATTGGAGAGGTTCAAATCTTGATGACATAAGGAACCTTAGGACCACGTCTAGATTCCAGCCTGGAGTGGACAACCGACGTTCCTTTGAGGTCTCAAAAGACCTAAGGAGGTCCTGTAGATCTTTGTTGGTGGAAAGATCCAAGCCTCTGTGGCGGAAAACCGCTGCCAACATACTTCTGTAACCCTTAATCGTAGGAGCTGAAAGGGATCTTACGTTCCTTAGATGTAACAGGAAGTCAGCAATCTGGGTTACAGTGGTACTGGATGAGGAAACTGCATTGGCCTTGTACCAGCTTCGGAAGACTTCCCCTTTAGACTGATAGACTCTGAGAGTGGATGTCCTCCTTGCTCTGGCAATCGCTCTGGCTGCCTCCTTCAAAAAGCCCCTAGCTCTTGAGAGTCTTTCGAAAGTCTGAAGGCAGTCAGACAAAGAGCGTGGAGGTCTGGATGTACCTTCTTTATGTGAGGTAGACGTAGAAGGTCCACTCCTAGAGGAAGAGTCCTGGGAATGTCGACCAGCCATTGCAGTACCTCTATGAACCATTCTCTCGCGGGCCAGAGCGGAGCCAACCAACGTCAGCCGTGTCCCTTTGCGAGAGGCGAACTTCTGAAGTACCCTGTTGACAATCTTGAACGGCGGGAATGCATACAGGTCGAGATGGGACCAATCCAGCAGAAAAGCATCCACGTGAACTGCTGCTGGGTCTGGAATCGGAGAACAATACAACGGGAGCCTCTAGGTTATCGAGGTAGCGAACAGATCTATGGTTGGCTGACCCCACAGGGCCCAAAGTCTGCTGCAAACATTCTTGTGAAGGGTCCACTCTGTGGGGATGACCTGACCCTTCCGGCTAAGGCGATCTGCCATGACATTCATATCGCCCTGAATGAACCTCGTAACCAGCGTGAGCTTTCGATCTTTTAACCAGATGAGGAGGTCCCTTGCGATCTAGAACAACTTCCACGAATGAGTCCCTCCCTGCTTGGAGATGTAAGCCAAGGCTGTGGTGTTGTCAGAGTCCACCTCCACCACCTTGTTAAGCTGGAGGGACTTGAAGTTTATCAAGGCCAGATGAACCGCCAACAGCTCCTTGCAATAGATGTGAAGTGTCCTTAGCTCCTGATTCCATGTTCCCGAGCATTCCTGTCCGTCCAAAGTCGCACCCCAGCCCGTGTCTGATGCGTCAGAGAAGAGACGGCGGTCGGGTTTCTGAACAGCCAAAGGTAGACTTCCTTGAGAAGAAAGCTGTTCTTTCACCACGTGAGAGTAGACCTCCTCTCTTCGGAAACAGGAACTGAGATCGTCTCTAGCGTCATGTCCTTTATCCAGTGAGCTGCTAGATGATACTGAAGGGGGCGGAGGTGGCGTCTCCCTAACTCGATGAAGAGGGCCAGCGATGAAAGTGTCCCTGTTAGACTCATCCACTACCTGACTGAGCATCGGTTCCGATGAAAGTGTCCCTGTTAGACTCATCCACTACCTGACTGAGCATCGGTTCCTTCTCAGCATGCTCTGGATGCAATCTAGGGCTTAGTAGATCCTTGGGGCCGACGGAAAAGCCCAAAAAGCTCGACTCTGAAGATCCATACCCAGGTAGACAATGGTCTGGGATGGGACGAGCTGGGACTCCTCAAAATTGACCAGGAGGCCCAGTTCCTTGGTCAGATCCATAGTCCATCTGAGAATCTCCAGACAGCGACGACTTGTGGGAGCTCTTAAAAGCTAGTCGTCTGACGGAGCCGGACACAAGATCATGGTACTGCTGCACAGTCTGTGAACTGTCAACCATGGGGAAGCGAGGAAGTACAGCGACAACCCGAAGCTGTCTAGACTGTCTGGGTCGTACAGACAACTCCTTATCGGGTTGCTGAGGTTGCCGCACTGCGTCACAACAAGTCACTTCTGCTGGTTGTTGAACGTCTTCCCAGTGACACACTGACTCCGTAAACAAAAAATCCTCTAACAAGGACTAAGCTTGGACTGCATGTCTTGCAACAAAGCTCAAGGTCTATGGGAGCAGGTGTGGTAACAGACGGGGTTAGCGACTGAAGTGGAACCATTACCCTCCCTGGAAGCATGTAATGCTTAAATAAAAGTCCATAGGAGGCTAAGCAGCTAAAGGCTCCTCTCCAAATGACAGAGTCCTCAAGGGAATATCAGAAGGAGGGAGAATAGCACTTTCTCATCTACAGGAACCATATCCGAGAAAAGCTAAGTTCTCTCAGTGAGGGTTTCACTGGTGCAAAAGCAGCAGACTAGAAGGCAACGTTATGAAACTGCTTGACAGTCTAGTGAGTTGGCAACAACCAAAGATGTGTGACTGAGGAGCATGCGGTAAGGTATGCAGAGCATGCTGTATGCAGAGCATGCTGTATGTAGAGCATGCTGTAAGGTAAGCAGAGCATGTTGCATGGCGTGCGACTTATGCTGCATGGGATGAGGCTCATGCTGCATGGGATGAGGCTCATGCTGCATGGTATGAGGCTCATGCTGCATGGGATGAGGCTCATGCTGCAAGGGATGAGGCTCATGCCGCATGCGTTGAGAAGGATGCCGCATAGTATGAGGCTCCTGCCTCATGGGTTGAGGCGGTTGCCGCATAGCATGAGGCTCCTGCCTCATGGTTTGAGGAGGATGCCGCATAGCATGAGGCTCCTCATAGCATGAGACTCCTGCCTCATGGGTTGAGGAGGATGCCGCATTACATGAGGCTCCTGCCTCATGGGTTGAGGAGGATGCCGCATAGCATGAGGCTGCCTCATGGGTAGAGGAGGTTGCCGCATAGCATGAGGCTCCTGCCTCATGGGTTGAGGAGGATGCCGCATAGCATGAGGCTCCTGCCTCATGGTTTGAGGAGGATGCCGCATAGCATGAGGCTCCTGTGAGGTTCCTGCCTCAAGGGTTGAGGAGGTAGCTGCGCAGAGAGAGGCTCATGCTGTGAAGAATGCGGTTGCTGCATGCGTTGAGGCGGCTGCCTCATAGCATAAGGTTCCTGCCTCAAGAGTTGCGTCTGCCTCAAGGGTTGAGGAGGTGGCTGCGCAGAGAGAGGCTCTTGCCTCAAGAGTTGAGGCTCTTGCCTCAAGAGTTGAGGTTCTTGCCTCAAGAGTTGAGGCTCTTGCCTCAAGAGTTGAGGTTCTTGCCTCAAGAGTTGAGGTTCTTGCCTCAAGAGTTGAGGCTCTTGCCTCAAGAGTTGAGGTTCTTGCCTCAAGAGTTGAGGCTCTTGCCTCAAGAGTTGAGGTTCTTGCCTCAAGAGTTGAGGTTCTTGCCTCAAGAGTTGAGGCTCTTGCCTCAAGAGTTGAGGCGGTTGCCGCATAGCATGAGGCTCCTGCCTCAAGGAAAGTGGAGGTTGCTGCATAGCGCTGGTACCTGGCAACTCCCAATGCGGCAGCTCACGCATGGAGGCAGGAGGAGCCTCAACATCATACGTCTGGCAGGGTGGACTGCGCAGAGGTGGAGGAGCGCTCGCAGGAGGAGGTGTGCTAACCTTCTCTGCCTGAAACTCCTGCATCAACACCGCAAGCTGAGACTGCATTGTCTGCAGCATAGACCACTAGAGTTTAAGAAAGACAACAACAAACGGAGCTACTGTCCGTTGAGACTGAGGGTCTAAAACAGCTGGTGCGACAACAGACGGAGTTACTGCCTGTTGCGATACCACCTTGTTTCTCTGGGAGGTGTGCAGTTGTCGTACTGCAGCAAGTCCGAACTGACCCAGTGCTAATGGCACCACCTAGGAGTTGGACTTGCGCGGAAGGGACCGACTTGCACTTAAAAGCTGCAAGATTTGGTCCATGGTTTCTGCGAGAAACCTCTTCCGCAGACGAGGAATAAAAGGGCTCTCTCGTCTTTGTGTGGGTGGGGTGATCACGTCGGCTACGTGAGTTGGTTACACCCGAAACCACGGAGGGAAACGTCTGTTCGTCGATCAAGGCCTGATGAACCCATAAGTCCTTCGACGTTACTTCTCCCCTGCTTGGGAGCTTGTAAGAGGTCCCAGACTAGGCGAACAACTGGCACGAACAGACGAACCCTCGAACGCAACACTGTAACACTTTGCGCTTATCACTTTATCACTTTTGATTTTCTGTTTGCACTTATTTCACTGAACTCGAAACTTTAAGTGGTTTGTACCTGAAACACGCAATTCTATCCTTCATTAAAAGTTAGTAATTGCGAAAACAGTATTACAATGTAACAGAAAAACATAATGAAAGATAAATAATTCAGTGGCTGGAAAAGAGACTAAACACTAGATCAAATAAACTACGTTTAAAATCTCTCACCGCATAAAGCCTGAGAACAAGAATAAAACTCTAGAAACGTTTACCTTCTTCCCCTAAAGAGACTAGGGAGAAGAGCAAAAACGATAACGTTACCCGCTTGAACGAAACGTTTATCCTCCTCTCTCTCCCTCCGTCTCTATCTCTCTCTCTCTCTCTCTTGACTTAGAACCTGAGAGATGAGCCCAATTATATATATCGTTAAAACATATTATTGTTAAAGGAAAAAAAAAAACTGAAAGATTTCCCGAATAAAAAGTTCCTTTATTAGAATTAAAACCATTTAAGCTAAGAAAGAATGAACAAAACGATAGAATCGTTCTACTCTTACTGCAACGTGACACCGTGAATACTCTCTCTCTATCGTAACGATAGAGCGCAAGTTGAACGTTCTGAACGTCAACAACTGCAGAGACAAAACAAAACGTTAGTTCAACTTTGAAAACAGTACGAGACTATCAAAGAAATTCTTTCAAAAACATTAAAATAGCATAATATGTTAACAGGTAAAAACGAAATGACGGGCTCAATGTTAATTAACTTCGGTTCCAAGAAAAGACCGCCTACTATTAGGAAAGGTCGAATATAAACAAATATAAAAATTAATTTTAATAAGTTTATAATAAAAGGAAGTTAATCGAAGAGGCCTATAAAAGGCGGAGAGATATAAAATAAATCTATAACTTTTGTTAAGCAAAATTAAGAAAGAGAGTCTATACTCTCTTCGACACCAACACTTCCGTCTAAGGGAAGGGTCGGCCATTAAAAGTGAAAGAGAGTTCATACTCTCTTCGTCACCAAAATTAAATCAAAAATTAAATCAAATTAATTCCAAAAACTTGCTAAGCTAATGATAAAGCTTCCTGAATAGCGAAGGCTAAACTCTTGAGCAAATACATCACCAAATCGTGAGCAATAACTCCAGAATCACAGCGTATCCATGTAGGACTAGCCGGAGGCACGACAGAGGAAAAATTGAGGTGGTGTTGACAAGAAGTACTGGAGTACCTGACCACAGATGGCGCTGTGGTGTTCACCCCCACCTGTATAGCGATCGCTGGCGTATCCCGACCGTAGATTTCTGTCGGCAACAGAGTTGACAGCTACATGATTATCGGGTAAGATTAATATTGAAAATTTCATTTTTCTTAACTATAAAAAACTTGAGGCCATTAATCTTTTCAATGAGGTAAACATAGTTTGCTGCCAGGTGGCAGGTGGGCGGAGATGCTACCTTCACTTAGACCTTGCGAAGTGGTTGAGACAGACAGTGTACTTAAAGGTCTCCGGTTTGTATTGTTAGGAAAAATACAAATTTATTTTCAAATTTGTGACTTGTTTCTACACATAATATAAACATTCCCCCTTTAGTAGGGCTCATTATAGGAGGGCAGAAGTCCCTGGAACCAAACAGGTTGGTTAATTGACCCAGAAAATTTCCATGTACTTTGGGCCCAAAAGCCATGAGTCCCTTCAATCGCCTAACAACTTGAACATGATGTTGCAAATGTTAGGTCAAGTCCCTACCAAGAGACTGACAGGTGATCGTGGAAAGAACTTATATTATTATCATTATTATTATTAAGTGCTAAGCTACAACCCTAGTTGGAAAAGCAGGATGCTGTAAGCCCAAGGGCTCCAAAAGGGAAAATAGCCCAGTGAGGAAAGGAAATAAGGAAAAATAAAATATTTTAAGAAAAGTAACATTAAAATAAATATTTCCTGTATAAACTATAAAAAAAAAATTAACAAAACAAGAAGAGAAACTAGATAGAAGTGTACCTGAGTGTACCCTCAAGCAAGAGAACTCTAACTTGAGACAATGGAAGACCATGGTACAGAGGCTGTGGCAATACCCAAGACTAGAGAAAAATGGTTTGATTTTGGAGTGTCCTTCTCTTAGTAAGGATATGGTGTCAGATGTATGGTTATTATGAGAAATAGTTTTTCATAAATTTCATCCATCCTTCCCCTTGTCTCGAAGGGGAAGATACCTCAATACAAAAATCGTCTATAAACAAAACTTACTCAGTCACGAGGCCTCGGAAAAATCCTACATTCACAAAATTTAAGAATGTGAGAAATTGTAAGCCTGCTTAAAGGTTACTAATGAGCAGCAGAAACATATACTGTACTATCCTAGAGACCATATACATATCAGTATGATCTCATGGAAGAGGTTTTAAAAGAGTAATTTTCAACTTAGTAAATTTTCCTTGCAGAGGCAGTGTGTGGCCTAATGATTTTGCATACCTGGCCTAACATACAGTAATTGCTTGACCATCCTCTTTGCTTGTTCATCTCCCTTGATGAAGGCTATCCCTTGGGATTTCTAGTAGGGCTCAACATTGTTACCCCACCTAACAACAAAGATATTCCGAGACTGGACAGAAAATCAATGGTTCTATTTCATAAAGGTCCTAAATATGCACCACAACTCCTAAGTTTTTTTTAGGATCCCTTTTCTAACTCCTCAACCTACAGTTATGTCGCAGTGTACTGCTCTCCTCTGGTTTTAGCCAAGGAACAAGTTTATTCAGATGATACCTCAGTACCTTGTGAAGTTTCAATGCTGTTTTACAAAAAAGAAATGGAAGAGATCAAGAAGTTTCGCTGCTTGTATTACTGCAACATTATGCTTCTCTAAGCAGCTAAGATTCAAAACACCATAGCTCTGCTCTAAATTGGAAAACAAATTTGATTCTCTACTCGTTAAGAATATTCCTAACATATAAACACTATATGAAGGAACTCGCTGACCAAAACACCAAGTATCCATAATTTACATGTTAAATATAACATACATTAGTCAAATAACCTGAACCTTACACATCCAGTATGATGATAAGAGAAATTAGACTTAGGGTTGTGGAGGCCTGGTGGTAGCATCCTTGCTTGGTGATTGCCAGAGGATTCACCAACTCATAAGGTTTTCGGACTTCTCATCCTATCACCCAAGGGAGAAATAACCTGTCCACCTCTGATGCTTCAGATGCATCTCCCTTCTTCATATTCATGACCCAGATTGCTCCATCCTTTGCAGCCTTATAGGTAGTAGGTTGGCCAGGGCACCAGCCATCCGTTGAGATACTACCACTAGAGAGTTATGGCATCTTTTGACTGGCCAGACAGTACTACATTAGATCCTTCTCTCTGGTTACTGTTCATTTTCCCTTTGCTTACACATACAAAGAATATTCTGGCCTATTCTTTACATATATTCTCCTTTGTCCTCATGCACCTGACAACATTGAGATTACCAAACAATTCTTCTTCACCCATGGGGTTACTGTACTGTAATTGTCCAGTGGCCACTTTCCTCTTGCTAAGGGTAGAAGAGACTCTTTTAGCTATGGTAAGCAGCTTTTCTAGGAGAAGGACACTCCCAAATCAAACCATTGTTCTCTAGTCTTGGGTAGTGCCATAGCCTGTGTACCATGGTCTTCCACTGTCTTGGGTTAGAGTTCTCTTGCTTGAGGATACACTCAGGCATACTATTCTATCTAATTTCTCTTCCTCTTGTTGGGTTAAAGTTTATATAGTTTATATATGAGATATTTATTTTAATGATGTTACTCTTCTTAAAATATTTAATTTTTCCCTTTTTCTTTTCCTCACTGGGCTATTTTCCCTGTTGGAGCCCCTGGGGCTTATAGCATCCTGCTTTTCCAACTAGGGTTGTAGCTTAGCAAGTAATAATAATAATAATAATAACTGCCTCATTGGCTAGTATTGGCTAAATGTCTGGAGATGCATTCATTGATCACCTGAAAAAAGGTTTTTATAATCTCATAGGATGCAATTAATGACCAGCTATGGTTGATATTCAGATCTTCAATGGGTGATAAGCAGCTGACTCAGCTTTGCATTCCTCCTCTCCTACTGAAATCATCGGATGTCCGAAGTGTCGCCTAGATGACATCCCGAATTCATTATTCTATGACAACGATTTCTCCTTGGGGGGTAGTCAAAACTCCCAATGTCAGCCCTCAAGCCATTATGGGGGAAGTCTTCAAACATATCATCTTCACTCTCAGTCATCTATGCCTTACACTAATTATAGGGCTCATGGCTTTCAGAAGGCAAAGTCCATCAAGTATCTTCTTCCGAAGTTTACAAACATTTGGTCTTCACTGTGGAACCTTGGAGAAGCTTTCGTTCATCTTTTTTTCATATTTATATGCCATCTGCCAGATTTTTATTTGACTTTTACCTCTTCAGTTTACATTCACTGTTGTTAGTGATGTAACATCAGGTATATCCTTCATTTTTTATACTATACTTCTGGGTATTGTTCCACTTCATACGGAATTTTTAAAAAACTAACTCTCTTCCCATTATCTTCTTCAGTGTACATTATTTCTTTTCCTAGATCTATGTAGTTAACTTATACGTAAAATACTATTCATCTCGTTTGTCTTTATATAGGGGATTACTTTTACCTGAATTTCATACTGCACTCTCCTTGGATGATTTTCTCGTTTCATACTTGGGCACTCTATCCCCTGGATATTTGTCTCCAGATTATTGGGTCCTTTGACTGGCCATATAGCATTACATTAGATCCCTCTCTCGTTACGGCTCATTCTTTCTTTTCCTACAAATACACCAAATAGTCTGGCCTATTCTTTATACATTATCCTCTTTCCTTAGATAACGAAAGATTTCTTCTTCCCTCAGGGGTTAACTACTGCACTGTAACTATTCATAGACTCTTTTAACTATAGTAAGCATCTCCTCTAAGAGAACGACACTCCCAAATCAAACCATTGTTCTCTGGTCTTGGGTTAGTCTCCTCTTGCTTGAGGGTACACTCAGGCACATTATTCTATTTGTTTCTTAATATACTTTATTCACTGGGTTACTTACCCTGTTGGAACCCTTGGGCTTATAGTATCCTGCCTTTCCAACTAGGGTTGTAGCTTAGCAAGTAATAATAATAATAATAATACTGTAATCCCATTCTGAACAGACTACTAAGATCTGTGGATAGTTTTGATAATGATTGAATCTTTATCCAGTCTTCATTCCAATCCAAACACTAATTCTAAGAATGCAGTCAATAGTTTCATTTCAAAAGCATTTCTCTCAAAACATTATTGCAAGTCTATATGCTTACATCACTCAAAGATGTTTGCATAATACCTCAAAAGAACAATGATGTTCCATCCATAATAACCTGCAGATTCACAATTGTAAATGATGGTGCATATCTATGTCATTCTTTTATGATGATAATGATGATGACATTTTGTAAACTTCAGATATCTTAAAGTATCTCCAACCTCTGGGAAGATGTTTATAAAAACATAAAATGTACCCTATAGTAATCCGATTTTTTTAATTTTACAAAGTAGTTTAATGAGATCACTGAGAAACATTTCATGTCTCACGATGACTACCTGTTACTTACCTTTTAAACAAGATCAGGGAAAATGTGAGAAGAGTTGGACAATTAAGGGGAAGAGATCAAAAGGAACAGAGTACAAATAATAATCAAAGAATAATGCAGCTCAGGTCAAAAGCAAAACTATAAGACACTCTTACAACATGATTCATAAAGAATAATGTAATCTTAACTACAAACAGATCAGAATCTATTGTGACAGTGTGAATCTGTATTAATCCTTATGAACACAACACTGCTATGTTGTTTTAGGATCGGAGAACTAGCCAGTAAATGATGGTACAAGATAACGATAAAGAAAGAGAGAAAATTTACGAAGCTAAATTCTCAGGAACATGCAACTGTAGAGTCAACTTTTTATAATACTGTAAAGTACAACATTAAGTTGCATTTCTTTTTATACATGAAAAAAAAAAAAATCCAATTGTCCATTGAGTTTGCCAGAATCTAGCACAACAGAATTGTGAAAAGGATGGTAATCTCTTAGAATGAAAACTTTAGTTAGAAGAGAATGGAAACTGATACTAATCAGATTGCAGTTGGGAAATTGTAAAAAATGTCAATGTGAGCACTGTACTCTAGTGGTAACACTGCTAGGTTCTCTTTCATCATTTTGTAGTACCTCCTCTGCTGGACGAAGGGAGGAGGGAGGAGTTTCGTCGAATCGCTGGATCGTAAGGACAGAGTGCTTCCGGCAATCTAAGAAAAGGCCTTTTTTTCTGACACCCTTCAACCCCCTTGACCAGGCCAGAGCTGCGCTGGTTTTGGCAGGTCTCTAGGTACCATACAGAAGGTCTAAGACCGTGTCCTTACCTTCGGGTGGCCCAGTGGAAGGGTTATTATCATTATTATTATTACTATCCAAGCTACAACCCTAGTTGGAAAAGCAAGATGCTATAAGCCCAGGGGCTCCAACAGGGAAAAATAGCCCAGTGAGGAAAGGAAATAAGGAAATAAATAAATGAAAAGAACAAATTAACAATAAATCATTCTAAAATAAGTAACAACGTCAAAACAGACATGTCATATATAAACTATTAACAACATCAAAAACAAATATGTCATAAATAAACTATAAAAAGACTCATGTCCGCCTAGTCAACAAAAAAGCATTTGCTCCAACTTTGAACTTTTGAACTTTGAACTTTGTTCAGGCCATTAATAGCCCTGCTGCCCGCAGGGTTTGCCAAAATGCGTGGTCAATCTCCTTCTGTTCAAATGCTGAGATCCTGAGACTAGCTGCTCTAAGCAGTGTGTTGTCCTGATCGTAGTCATAGTCGTGATCATCCACCCACGAGCTTGCATCCATAAGAGACCAGGGTGGGACGTCATGTTCGTTATGACATCTCGAAGAATCTCTCGACATCAAGGAAAGCTCTTTTCCTGAAGTTGTTGTTACTGAGAGTGTCGAACCTGGTCCTTTCTAATGAATTGGCGCCGTCATCCTTGATGACCAGTTCTTTGGCACCAGATTGGCATCCTTCCTTTTCTCCAGTCGCGGCAAGAACTCAGCGAGCAATGATAGTCTCTTCAGGTACTCCTTCTTCCTGTTCAGTATATAAGTTGTCGCGAGCTGCTGCTTGGTCACGAGGTGAAACGTTGTGGTGAGCTGACGAGTTTTCGTGAGCTAAAACATTGCCACGAGCATAAGCGTTATCACGAGCTGAAGTGTGGTCGCGAGATGTTGATGGGCTACGAGCTAAAGCGTGGTCATGAGCTGGAGGTGGTTGAAGGCTGGTCTACTTCTGAAGAGGGAGTAAGCTGGATCCTTGGAGCAGTCTCAATCGGAGACAAATGGTAGGATTTCGTAAGTGAGATCTCCCTTGGTGATCTTGACCCCCTACTAGTCCAGGGGTGGAGGGTGTCGCACAGGGGAAGGAGTTGGTTGCTTCTGCCATCTCCACTTCTTCATCAACATCATAGGAGGCAGCTCTAGCTTGAAGTAATCCCGCTACAGCATGCTGGAATCTATCAGGGGATTAAATACCTTGGACCATAATGGTGACAATCCCATAAGAGCCTGTTGTTACCGCGGTTGAGCCGGATCAAAATTACATTGTCTTGGATCGGATGGTGGCAAGGTGCACTTCGAGGCACTTGAAGCCTCCAACAGGATCTGCAGAGTGCTAGTAGAAACTGCAGCTACTGGGTCTCTACCCATGGGAACCTGCAAAGTACCTGTCACGGCTTGACGGAATGCCCTGATCAACTCATAGAAACGGGGCATGTCCTTGATGAACAACAGGATGGTAGTCGGGGCCCCATAAGGGAGCTCACGTTTCGGTGTTCGTCTTCAAGGAGGACGTGCTGATCTGTCCTCCTTTGAGGATGAGTGCTTCTGCTTACCTGAATGCATGAGAACTGGCATGTTGTCGCGTTCCATCTTGGAGGAATGAGACGGAGTTCGTGGATGGGCCAATGTCAATGTCAAATCTCTCGGCGAACGCACTCATTTTCATCCGTGATCGTGGGATGCTGCGTCGCTGCTGCGTGTGTACTAGTTACTTGATCGTGTAACGTTGCGTGGTCGCAGGACACTGCTGTTACGTTGTCGCGAGCTGCTGCTTGGTCTTGAGCTGACGAGTTGTTACGAACTAAAGCATTTCCACGAGCTGAAGTGTGGTTGCAAGCTGAAGTGTGGTCACGAGCTGAAGTGTGGTCGAAGTGTGGTTACGAGCTGAAGAGTGGTCACCAGATGGAACCAGGTCGAAAGCTGGAATCTGGTTGTGAGAGAGAAGACTGTGCTGTCTCCTAGTTGATAAATCTGCCAGTCGATGTTTGTGTGATCGGTCAGGATCGCGTCGGTTGTATCAGCCGTCTCTGCTGCCTGAGTCGCGACCTGGAGATGGCGAACACTGGTAGTTGTCGGGGAGAGCTACTGGAACCCTCTGGTCACGAGTTGTCTACTCCCTTGCTGTTATAAAAGCTGCCTCACTCGTCAAGACTCCAACAGGAGTGTGGCAAGCATTCCTGAGATGCCGTAGCAGGAACTGGACGAGTCGAAGATGGGCAAGAGGAATCAACTGAATGACGAACACCGGTCAGGCGAGTGAATGATGAAGATCGCTGCATACGACAAACTCGACGGTGAGGTATCGCATCTGCACCCAGCCTACGTGCTACTTCGTCATCTCGCTCCGATGAACCACGCTCCAAGGGGTTAAAGAAAAGCATAGACAAATCTAGTACTGTACCCTCATCGTAACACTGCAGGGTAGAGACCACTCAGGGGAAGACTGAACCAGCGAATGGGAATGGTGTCCCTTCAGAGGAGCAGGAACAATCTTCGGACTTTGCACCCCCTCCGCCGGCTGAGCTAACCCAGAACAGGGGAGTGTGCCGTCATCAGTACGCTGAGGTGGGTTATCCACAAGCAGCCTTCTCAAAGAAGACGGTGACGGAGCAGGTGAAGAAAGTGCCACAGGTCAGGCACTAGAGGCTCTGCCGGTGCGAAATCTTCGCAATCTCTACGAGAAGGACCGAGGTCAACCTCCGAGGAAGCTGGTGTACACTTCCTCTGTGGCCGTAACTGCAGAAACTCTAGAAGATCCTCCTTTGATGGGGGACCAGCAATCCATAAGTAAGGCCACAGCTAGAGTACATCATCTACAGAGAGAGACTCCCCTGAGGCATAGGGCAGCGTCACTTCGCTAGGGGAATCAGTGGAGTCCTAAGGGTTGTCCGAGCATTAAAAGGTCACTGCTTAGACTTGATCATTCACCTGGAGAGACGGTTGAGCAGGAGCTTCGGGCAGAGATCGAGAAGTGGAAGGATGATGGAGGACCCTGAAGGAAACGAATCCCTCTTTGACTTCTTCTTTCGCCTCCTTCAACCAAACTTCTCCCACTGGGAGGATGAGCACTCGAAACATTCAGCGCAAGTATCCTGCATGCAAGGGTGTCTTCTGCAGGCCGGTCACAGGGAGTGAGGATCTGTCTCGACCATAGACATGAACGTGCCATATTTACACCCCTTCAGGTCCAGGACAAGTCGACATGTTGGACTAGAAGAACACACAGACCCCTGAAAAGACAAAGAAGAAGCAAAATAGATTAGTCAAGGGCCAGTCAGTGTTAAGCAGTAAAGAGTGACAACGTCCGCTCTTAACCGAGCCAAAAGCAAAAGTGACAAGAAAACACAGGTGTGTGCGTAAGCGGAGTAGCCGGTACTACCTCCTACAACACTAACTAGTGGTGGGGTAGTTATACCTTACTATAAGTCTTATGGCTAGTTTTCCAGCTTCGCCAAAAGTATACTGTATTCCCTAATAAAGAGCGAGAGGGTTTTTATTAGTGACACAGCAAAGAGAGTTATAAAAGATAACACAGTGCACAATTACAATATGCATAAAAAATAAATTCAATAATTTTCATTTTTTACAGTACTGTAACTATATACAGTACAGTAGTTATAGTGAAATAGCATGTACTGTATTGTATTGCAAATTCTTTAAGTAAGTTGTATTTTTCCTAGCTATACAAACCAGAGTCCTTTAATAGGGAGATTGTTTCAATGTAAACTCAAGATGCCGCCCCCATTACCAGTCTGAAAGCTTCTCTTTAGACCTTTTGACTGAGGACTGAAGAGTGGTTGAAGAGAAAGTTAGATTAAAGGACCTTCCTCCCGGCAAGTATGAACCTCTTGCTGAAATTCCATTCCACAACCTTCAAATGCATTTACTTTTGTCAAAAAAAAAAAAAAAAAAAATTATAAGCCTGATTAAGAGATGACAGTACTGTACATGCGTACTCGTCAGCGGCCAAATCAAAAGTGAACCTTTCAGACTGGGGGGGGGGGGAACTTCTTGCCAATACCCTCCACCAGTTGTTTAGCTACTCACTGAACAATTCCAACAACCGTCTCCAGATCCACTTGAAACAATAGCCCTATTAACCCTTTTACCCCCAAAGGACGTACTAGTACGTTTCACAAAAGCCATCCCTTTACCCCCATGGACGCACCGGTACGTCCTTGCAAAAAAATGCTATAAACATTTGTTTTTTCATATTTTTGATAATTTTTTTGAGAAAATTCAGGCATTTTCCAAGAGAATGAGACCAACCTGACCTCTCTATGACAAAAATTAAGGCTGTTAGAGCAATTTAAAAAATATATACTGCAAAATGTGCTGGGAAAAATGTTATTTTGATAATAAAATGTTATTTTCATTAGTAAAATAAATTTTTGAATATACTTACCCGGTGATCATATAGCTGTCAGCTCTGCTGCCCGACAGAAAAACCTAAGGACAAAATACGCCAGCGATCGCTATACAGGTGGGGGTGTACATCAACAGCGCCATCTGTCGAGCAGGTACTCAGGTACACAGAACCAATTTTCTCCTCGGCCCACTGGGTCTCTATTGGGGAGGAAGGGTGGGTCCTTTAATTTATGATCACCGGGTAAGTATATTCAAAAATTTATTTTACTAATAAAAATAACATTTTTCAATATTAAACTTACCCGGTGATCATATAGCTGATTCACACCCAGGGGGGTGGGTAGAGACCAGCATATATGTTAACATTAAGAGCTAAGTATTTTGTATTTCATTTTAGCAGTTATTCAAAATAACAAACATAAAATTAATAAGTACCTGGTAAGGAAGTCGACTTGAACAATTACTCTGCCTTTTTAAGTACGTCTTCCTTACTGAGCCTCGCGATCCTCATAGGATGCTGAGCGACTCCTAGGAGCTGAAGTATGAAGGGTTGCAACCCATACTAAAGGACCTCATCAAAACCTCTAATCTAGGCGCTTCTCAAGAAAGAATTTGACCACCCGCCAAATCAACCAGGATGCGAAAGGCTTCTTAGCCTTCCGGACAACCCAAAAAAACAACAATAAAAAACATTTCAAGAGAAAGATTAAAAAGGTTATGGGATTAGGGGAATGTAGTGGTTGAGCCCTCACCCACTACTGCACTCGCTGCTACGAATGGTCCCAGGGTGTAGCAGTTCTCGTAAAGAGACTGGACATCTTTAAGGTAAAATGATGCGAACACTGACTTGCTTCTCCAATAGGTTGCATCCATTACACTCTGCAGAGATCTGTTTTGTTTGAAGGCCACTGAAGTTGCGACAGCCCTAACTTCATGTGTCCTTACCTTCAGCAAAGCATGGTCCTCCTCATTCAGATGGGAATGAGCTTCTCGAATCAAAAGTCTGATATAATAAGAAACTGCATTCTTCGACATAGGTAAAGAAGGTTTCTTAATGGCGCACCATAAAGCTTCTGACTGTCCACGTAATGGTTTAGTACGTCTCAAATAGTACTTAAGAGCTCTTACAGGGCATAGTACTCTTTCTTGTTCATTTCCAACCAAATTAGCAAGGCTTGGAATATCGAACGATTTGGGCCAAGGACGAGAAGGAAGTTCGTTTTTGGCTAAAAAACCAAGCTGTAAGGAACATGTAGCCGTTTCAGATGTAAATCCAATGTTCCTGCTGAAGGCGTGTATCTCACTGACTCTTTTAGCTGTTGCTAAGCAGACGAGGAAAAGAGTCTTCAAAGTGAGATCTTTAAAAGAGGCTGATTGAAGTGGTTCGAACCTTGCTGACATAAGGAATCTTAGTACCACGTCTAAGTTCCAACCTGGTGTGGCCAACCGACGCTCCTTCGAGGTCTCAAAAGACTTAAGGAGGTCCTGTAGATCTTTGTTGTTGGAAAGATCTAAGCCTCTGTGACGGAAGACTGCTGCCAACATGCTTCTGTAACCCTTGATCGTGGGAGCTGAAAGGGATCTTTCCTTCCTTAGGTATAAAAGGAAGTCAGCTATCTGAGTTACAGAGGTACTGGTTGAGGATACTGATTTCGACTTGCACCAGCTTCGGAAGACTTCCCACTTCGACTGGTAGACTTTGAGAGTGGATGTCTTCCTTGCTCTAGCAATCACTCTGGCTGCCTCCTTCGAAAAGCCTCTAGCTCTCGAGAGTCTTTCGATAGTCTGAAGGCAGTCAGACGAAGAGCGTGGAGGCTTGGGTGTACCTTCTTTACATGCGGCTGACGCAGAAGGTCCACTCTTAGAGGAAGTGTTCTGGGAACGTCTACTAGCCATTGCAGTACCTCGGTGAACCATTCTCTCGCGGGCCAGAGGGGAGCAACCAACGTCAACCTTGTCCCTTCGTGAGAGGCGAACTTCTGCAGTACTCTGTTGACAATCTTGAACGGGGGAACGCATAAAGGTCTAGATGGGACCAATCCAGAAGAAAGGCATCTATGTGAACTGCTGCTGGGTCCGGAATCGGTGAGCAATAAATTGGGAGCCTCTTGGTCATCGAGGTTGCGAACAGATCTATGGTAGGCTGACCCCACAAGGCCCATAGTCTGTTGCATACATTCTTGTGAAGGGTCTACTCTGTTGGGATGATTTGACCCTTCCGGCTGAGGCGGTCTGCCATGACATTCATGTCGCCTTGAATGAACCTCGTTACTAGGGATATGTTTCGATCTCTTGACCAGGTGAGGAGGTCCCTTGCGATCTCGTACAACGTCATCGAATGAGTCCCTCCTTGCTTGGAGATGTACGCCAAGGCTGTGGTGTTGTCGGAGTTCACCTCCACCACCTTGCCTAGAAGGAGGGACTTGAAGCTTCTCAAGGCCAGATGAACTGCCAGTAGCTCCTTGCAGTTGATGTGCAACGTTCTTTGATCCGTATTCCACGTGCCCGAGCATTCCCGACCGTCCAATGTCGCACCCCAGCCCGTGTCCGATGCGTCCGAGAAGAGAAGGTGGTCGGGGGTCTGAACAGCCAGTGGCAGGCCCTCCCTGAGGAGAATGTTGTTCTTCCACCAAGTCAGTGAAGACTTCATCTTCTCAGAAATAGGAACCGAGACCGCTTCTAGCGTCTTGTCCTTTCTCCAGTGAACAGCTAGGTGAAATTGAAGGGGTCGGAGGTGGAGTCTCCCTAACGCGATGAACTGGTCCAGTGATGAAAGCGTCCCTATCAGACTCATCCACTGTCTGACTGAACATCGGTCCTTCTTCAGCATGTTCTGGATGCATTCTTGGGCTTGACTGATTCTGGGGGCCGACGGAAAAGCCCGAAAAGCTTGACTCTGAATCTCCATTCCTAGGTATACTATAGTTTGGGATGGGACGAGTTGGGACTTTTCCATATTGACCAGGAGACCCAATTCCTTGGTCAGATCCAGAGTCCACTTTAGATTCTCCAGACAGCGACGACTTGACGCAGCTCTTAAAAGCCAGTCGTCCAAATAGAGGGAGGCTCTGATGTCTGCTAAATGCAGGAATTTGGCAATATTCCTCATCAGTTTGGTAAAAACAAGAGGTGCCGTGCTTAGGCCAAAGCACAGGGCTTGGAACTGGTATACAACCTTCCCGAAAACGAACCTTAGAAAAGGTTGGGAATCTGGGTGGATGGGGACGTGAAAGTAAGCGTCCTTTAGGTCTAACGAGACCATCCAGTCTTCCTTCCTGACCGATGCTAGAACCGGCTTTGTCGTCTCCATGGTGAACGTCTGCTTTGTGACAAAGACATTCAGAGCACTGACGTCTAGCACCGGTCTCCACCCTCCTGTCTTCTTCGCCACTAAGAAGAGACGGTTGTAGAAGCCCGGGGATTGATGGTCCCGGACTATGACTACCGCTCCCTTTTGTAGTAAGAGAGACACCTCTTGCTGTAAAGCTAGTCTCTTGTCCTCCTCTCTGTACCTGGGAGAGAGGTCGATGGGAGTTGTTGCTGGAGGGGGCTTGCGCAAGAATGGAATCCTGTACCCCTCTCTGAGTAACTTCACAGACTGTGCGTCTGCGCCCCTGTTCTCCCAGGCCTGCCAGTAGTTCTTGAGCCTGGCTCCCACTGCTGTCTGAAGAAGGTGGCAGTCAGACTCTGCCTCTAGAAGACTTGGAACCCTTCTTCTTGCTCCCACGTTGACTTTCGGCACGAGCACCTCCTCTGCTGGAGGCTCTGCCACGAAAGGGCGGAATGAACCTTGACGCTGGAGTGTCCATCCTGGGTCTAGGCACGGAGGGCAAAGGGGTGGCTTTGCGTGCGGATGACGCCACCAGGTCATGAGTGTCTTTCTGGATCAAGGAGGCGGCAATCTCCTTGATCAACTCTTCAGGGAAGAGACACTTCGAGAGCGGAGCAAACATAAGTTCCGACTTTTGACATGGGGTGACTCCAGCTGACAAGAAGGAGCAAAGGTGATCCCGCTTCTTGAGGACCCCGGACACGAAAGAAGCCGCAAGCTCACTAGAACCATCCCGTATGGCTTTGTCCATGCAGGACATAATGAGCATGGAAGTTTCCATGTCAGAAGGGGAGGTCTTCCTGCTCAACGCTCCCAAACACCAGTCCAAGAAGTTAAAGACTTCGAATGCACGGAAAACTCCTTTCATAAGATGGTCCATATCCGAAGGAGTCCAGCAAATCTTGGAGCGTCTCATAGCCAGCCTGCGGGGAGAGTCTACCAGACTTGAGAAGTCGCCCTGGGCAGAGGCAGGAACTCCCAAGGCGAGAACTTCTCCCGTGGCATACCAGACGCTAGATCTGGAAGCAAGCTTGGCCGGGGGAAACATGAAGGTTGTCTTCCCAAGTTGCTTTTTGGACTGCAACCACTCTCCCAGTACCCTTAAAGCTCTCTTGGACGAGCGAGCGAGTACGAGCTTCGTAAAGGCAGGTGCTGCTGACTGCATGCCTAAAGCGAACTCAGAGGGAGGCGAGCGTGGTGCTGCAGACACAAACTGATCCGGATATAAATCCTTGAACAGCGCAAGCACTTTCCTAAAGTCTAAGGAGGGAGGCGTGGTCTTGGGTTCGTCGATGTCCGAGTGTTGGTCGTCAAGATGTGCAGCGTCGTCCTCATCAGAGAGTCCATCGTCTGAATGTTGAGGAGGAAGCGGCAAAGGAGTAGGTAAAGGCTGGTCGGCTGAGTCCGGCAGCACGGGTGCATGCGTGGCTGCACTGGACCCAACGTCATGGAACTGTTGGTCAGTCTGAGAACTGGCAACAACCATAGCTGAGTGGGGACGCAAAGCATCTACTCCTGACTGTGGTCGGAGTGTGGAGACCACCGTGGGTTGCGGAGGCTGACGCACCGCGTCAAAACACGGCAACTTAACTCCACCCTCCTGTTGTTGTGGTAGCACACGAACGTCAACGGAGGGTTCCGAGCGTCGGTGAACGTCAACAAGCGTCTGGCAGGGTCGACTGCGCATGGGTGGTGGAGCTCTCACAGCTGGAGTGTGGGAGCAGGCAGCCTCAGCGTCTGCTGGGCGCACAACCGTGGTTGGTTGTAGGCTAACGGGTGCAGCGTCAACCTTCTCCGCACGATACTCCTGCATAAAGGAAGCTAACTGAGTCTGCATAGACTGTAGCAAAGACCACTTAGGGTCTACAGCAGCTGGTGCGGCAACAGACGGAGTTACTGCCTGTTGCGGTACCACTTTGCCTCGCTTAGGAGGCGTGCAGTCGTCGGAGGACTGCAGCGAGTCCGAACTGACCCAGTGGCTACACCTGGGCCGTTGGACTTGCTCGGAAGGGACCTTGCGTTTAAGAGGCCGTGAGACCTTGGTCCATCGTTTCTGGCGAGAAACCTCTTCCGCAGACGAGGAATGAACGGGCTCACTCGTCTTCTTGTGGGTGGGACGATCTAGGCAAGATACGTCCGAAACCACGGAGGGAACGTCTGTCCGCTGATTAAAGCCTGTCGAACCCTTTGGTCGTACGACATTGCTTCTCCCCTGGGCTTGGGAGCTTGCAAGAGGTCCCGGACTGGGAGGACGACAGGCACGAACAGACGCACCCTCATGCGTAACACTGACACTTTTCACTGCACTAACACTCTCTTCACTTCCCACTGCACTTTTACCTTTCAACTCCCTGACGTCAGCCATGAGTTGATTGCGGTCATTCGCCAATGACTCGACTCTCTCACCCAGAGCCTGGATGGCACGCATCATATCTGCCATCGAAGGTTGATGAGAGCTAGCAGGGGGGTCGGGAGCAACCACTACAGGGGAAGGAATAGGTTGTGGGGCATGGGGAGAGGAAAAATCAACTGAGCGAGACGAACTCCTCCTGACTCTATCCCTCTCTAGCCTACGTGCATATTTCAGGAATTCTTGAAAATATAATTCCGAAAGCCCAACGCATTCCTCACATCGATCTTCCAATTGACAGGCTTTACCCCTACAATTGGAACAAATGGTGTGTGGATCGATAGAGGCCTTCGGAAGACGCCTTGAACAGTCCCTAGCGCTACACTTCCTGTACTTGGGGACTTGAGAAGGGTCAGACATCTTGAATTAGTCAAAGGGGGAATTCAAAATCTATCCAAGTCGTCAACAAATAATCCAAAATTCAACAAAAGAATGCAAGGAAGTATTGAAGATAACCTGCACAGCGAAAGCTAATAACCAGAAATAAATACTTCACCAAATAACGTGAAAATCAATCCAGAAAGCAACAGCGTATTTAGTAGGTCTTGCCAGTGGCACGACAGAGAGAAAATTGGTTCTGTGTTGATGGCGCTGTTGATGTACACCCCCACCTGTATAGCGATCGCTGGCGTATTTTGTCCTTAGGTTTTTCTGTCGGGCAGCAGAGCTGACAGCTATATGATCACCGGGTAAGTTTAATATTGAAAAATAAATTTTTGAATATACTTACCCGGTGATTATATAGCTGCAACTCTGTTGCCCGACAGACAACTCTACGGTAAAAACTCGCCAGCGATCGCTACACAGGTTGCGGGTGTGCCCAACAGCGCCATCTGTCGTCCAGATACCCAGTACTCAATGTAAACAAAGACTCAATTTTCTCCTCGTCCCACTGCGTCTCTATTGGGGAGGAAGGGAGGGTCCTTTAATTTATAATCACCGGGTAAGTATATTCAAAAATTTATTTTATTATCAAAATAACATTTTTCAATATTTAACTTAGCCGGTGATTATATAGCCGATTCACACCCAGGGGGGTGGGTAGAGACCAGCAATATATGTTTACACTTTTATGAGCTAAGAGTTTTTATTTCATTTTAGAAGTTATCAAAATAACAAAAACAAAATAAATAGGTACCTGGTAAGGAAGTCGACTTGAACAATTTCTCTGCCTTTTAAGTACGTCTTCCTTACGGAGCCTCGCGATACTCTTAGGATGCTGATCGACCCCTAGGATCTGAAGTATCAAGGGTTGCAACCCATACAACAGGACCTCATCAAAACCCCTAATCTAGGCGCTCTCAAGAAATGACTTTGACCACCCGCCAAATCAACCAGGATGCGAAAGGCTTCTTAGCCTTCCGGACAACCCAAAAAACAACAATAAAAACATTTCAAGAGAAAGATTAAAAGGGTATGGAATTAGGGAATTGTAGTGGTTGAGCCCTCACCCACTACTGCACTCGCTGCTACGAATGGTCCCAGTGTGTAGCAGTTCTTGTAAAGAGACTGGACATCTTTCAAGTAAAATGACGCGAACACTGACTTGCTTCTCCAATAGGTTGCGTCCATTATACTTTGCAGAGATATATTTTGTTTAAAGGCCACGGAAGTTGTTACAGCTCTAACTTCGTGCGTCTTCACCTTAAGCAAAGTTCGGTCTTCCTCACTCAGATGTGAATGAGCTTCTCGTATTAACAATCTGATAAAGTCTGACCAAGCATTCTTTGACAAAGGCAAGGATGGTTTCTTAACTGAACACCATAAAGCTTCAGATTGGCCTTGTAAAGGTTTAGTACGCTTTAAATAGAACTTAAGAGCTCTAACAGGGCATAAGACTCTTTCTAGTTCATTGCCTACGATCTCCGATAAGCTGGGGATATCGAAAGATTTAGGCCAAGGCCGAGAAGGCAGCTCATTTTTGGCTAGAAAACCAAGTTGTAGCGAACAAGTGGCTTTTTCTGACGAAAATCCTATGTTCTTGCTGACGGCATGAATCTCACTGACTCTTTTAGCCGAGGCTAAGCATACCAGGAAAAGAGTCTTAAGAGTGAGATCTTTCAGGGAGGCTGATTGTAACGGCTCCAACCTGTCTGATATGAAGAAACTTAGTACCACGTCTAAATTCCATCCAGGGGTAGCCAAACGACGCTCCTTGGTGGTCTCAAAAGACTTAAGGAGGTCTTGCAGATCTTTATGTTTGGAAAGATCTAAGCCTCTATGCCGGAAGACCGATGCCAACATGCTTCTGTAGCCCTTGATAGTAGGAGCTGAAAGGGATCGTCCTTTTCTCAGGTATAAGAGAAAAACAGCTATTTGAGCTACAGAGGTACTGGTCGAAGATACAGAAACTGACTTGCACCAGTCTCGGAAGACTTCCCACTTCGATTGGTAGACTCTAATGGAAGAAGCTCTCCTTGCTCTAGCAATCGCACTGGCTGCTTCCTTCGAAAAGCCTCTAGCTCTCTCGAGTCTTTTGATAGTCTGAAGGCAGTCAGACGAAGAGCGTGGAGGCTTTGGAGTTCCTTCTTTACGTGTGGCTGACGTAGAAGGTCTACCCTTAGAGGAAGACTACTGGGAACATCTACTAACCATCGAAGTAACTCGGTGAACCATTCTCTCGCGGGCCAGAGGGAAGCAACTAACGTCAACCTTGTCCCTTCGTGAGAGGCGAACTTCTGCAGTACCTTGTTGACAATCTTGAACGGTGGGAATGCGTAGAGATCCAGATGTGACCAATCTAGGAGGAAAGCATCTATATGTATTGCTGCTGGGTCCGGGACTGGAGAGCAATAGATTGGAAGCCTCTTGGTCAGCGAGGTTGCAAAGAGATCTATGGATGGTTTTACCCCAAGTGGCCCAAAGTCTCTTGCACACATCCTTGTGGAGGGTCCATTCGGTTGGAATTACTTGCCCTTTCCGACTGAGACAATCTGCTATGACGTTCAAGTCGCCTTGGATGAACCTCGTTACTAGGGAGATGTCTTGACCTTTTGACCAGATGAGCAGGTCCCTTGTGATCTCGTACAACGTCAGTGAGTGGGTACCTCCTTGTTTGGAGATGTACGCCAAGGCCGTGGTGATGTCCGAGTTAACTTCCACCACTTTGCCTCGAAGGAGAGACTTGAAGCTTTTCAAGGCCAGATGTACTGCCAACAGCTCCTTGCAGTTGATATGCATGCTCCTCTGACTCGAGTTCCACAGTCCTGAGCATTCCCGACCGTCTAGTGTCGCGCCCCAGCCCAAGTCCGATGCGTCCGAGAAGAGAACGTGGTTGGGAGTCTGAACAGCCAGGGGAAGACCCTCTCTTAGGTTGATATTGTCCTTCCACCAAGTCAGACAAGACTTTATCTTTTCAGAAACCGGGATCGAGACCGCTTCTAGCGTCTTGTCCTTTTTCCAGTGAAAAGCTAGATGGTATTGAAGAGGACGGAGGTGTAGTCTTCCTAGTGACACAAATTGTTCCACGGATGACAGCGTTCCTACCAGACTCATCCACAGCCTGACTGAGCAGCGTTCCTTCTTCAGCATCTTCTGGATGGATAGCAGGGCTTGATCTATTCTGGGGGCTGATCGTCTTGTTGTTCAGCAACGTCCTCATCAGAGGGTTCCTCATCCGAAAACTGATGAGGAAACGGCAACGGAGTGGGCAACGTCTGACTCGCTGAGTCCGGTCGCACTGGTGCATGCGTGACGGAGCCGGACGCAATATCATGGAACTGCTGCACAGTCTGTGAACTGTCAACAACCATGGGTGCGCGAGGAAGCACAGCGTCAACCCGAGACTGTCTAGACCATCTGGGTTGTACAGTCAACACCCTACCGGGTTGCTGAGGTTGACGCACTGCGTCAAAACAAGTCACCTCTGCTGGTTGTTGAACGTCCTGAACGTCAACAACCACCTCCGAGCGTCGCTTAACGTCAACGTGCGGCTGGCAACCCACACTGGGTCGCATCGGTGGAGGAACCACCTCAACTGGCAGACGCGAGTAGGTTACCTCAGCGTCAACAGGGCGCACAACCGACCGGTTGGAAGGTTGTTGGCCAGAAGGTTCGGTAGCAACCTTCTCCGCATTAAAGTCCTCTATCAAGGACGCAAGCTTGGACTGCATGTCTTGCAGCAAAGCCCATTTAGGGTCTACGGGAGCAGGTGTGGCAACAGACGGGGTTAGCGACTGAGGCGGTACCGTTTACTATCCCTGAAAGCCTTGTTATGCGTGACATAATTGTACAGCAAAACTTCAAAGGCTCGAAAACAGCTGTGAAGTTGACCTGTAAACAACTTGGAGCGTCTCCTGGCCAGGCGCCAGGGAGAGTCTACGAGAATTAAGAAGTCTATCTGGGCAGAGGCATGAACTCCCAAGCCGAGAACTTCTCTCGTGTCATATCAGACTCTCGCTCTATAAACCAGTTTAAAAGAAGGGAAAGCAAAGGCTGTATCCCCCAAACTCCTCCTGGTGAAAAACCAGTCGCCTAGCCAACGTAAAGCTCTCTAGGAGAGCGAGAGAGCACTAGCTTAAAAACAACGGCTTCGAAGTAGCTAGGCCTAGTGTAAGCTCTGACGTTTAGGCGAACGAGGAGCAGCAGTTACAAAAAGATCCGGACAAAGATCCTTAAAAAAAATCATCATGATTTAATTAAAGTCCATAGGAGGCTAAGCAGCTTTAGGCTCCACTCCATCTGACAGAGTCCTCAAGGGAATATCAGTAGTAGGGAGAACAGCAACTTCCTCATCTACAGGAACCTTGTCCGATAAAAGCTGAGTCTCAAGCAAGGGAGAGACCTACCGTGGTGGCAATGCTTTACAAGCAGAGTCCACACTCACTGGTGCATTAGTAGCGGACCAGAACGCAACATCATGTAACTGCTTGACAGTCTGTGAACTGTCAACAACTGAACTGTCAACCACAACAGGTGCGTGAGGACGCACAGCGTCCACTCGAGACTGCTTTGACTGCCTAGACTGAGCAGTCAAAACAACTCTAGAATGCGGAGGTTGACGCACAGCGTCAAAACAAGTCAACTCCGATTGTTAGTGAACGTCTTGAACGTCAACAGGAGCATCAGCAAGTGGCCTAACGTCCAAATGCAGCTGAAAAACCACACGAGACCGCATCGAGTGTGGTTCTAAACAACCTGACTGACGTGACTAAGCTACGCCAACGTCAACAGTAAGCACAAAGGAACGTTAGGTTGGCTGAAAGCCAGGATATCGATGAGATAAACGGCTAGACTCAACGGACTAATCGGCAGAATAGTCTTCCATAAGGGAGGCAAGCATATACTGCATGTCTTGCCATACAACCCATTAAGGATCAACGGAAATGGTTGTGGTAAGAGACGAGGGTAACGTCTGTGACCGCAACACTTTGCCTACAAAAAAAGACTCTCGGAGTCTGTGTTACGCTTTTGTTAGGCGGCGAGCAGTTATCCGATGACTGCATAGGGTCAGAGCTGTCCTAATGGTTGTAACCAGGACGCTGGACCTGTCCTGAAAGGACTGACTTTCGCTTAAGGGCTTCGAAACCTTGTGACAGGTTTCTTATGCGAAAAGCCTTCGGATGACGAGGAGAAACAACGTCTCTCTCGTCTTATGGTAGGGGAGATCTTGGTAAGATACACCCGATACCATAGAGGGAAAACGTCTGTTCGTTGGTCAAGGCCTCTCGAACCCATAAGTCGTTTGACATTACTTCTCCCCTGGGCTTGGGAGCATGTAAGAGGTCCCGGACTAGGTGAACGACAGGCACGAACAGACGAACCCTCGGACGCAACACTGTAACACTTTGCGCATATCACTTTATCACTTCGATTTTCTGTTTTGCACTTATTTCACTGAAATCGAAACTTTTACTGATTTCTACCTGAAACACGCAATTCTACCCTTCATTAAAAGGTAGTAATTGCGAAATCAGTCGTATAATGCAAGCTCATTAATACCAGCAAAAAACAGAAAACATATTATAAGATAAAAAAAAAAATCAGTGGCTGGGAAAGAGACTAAACACTAGTTCATATAACTACGTTTTCAATCTCTCACCGCACATAGCCTGGGGACGAGAATAAAAACTAAAAACGTTTTATCCTTCCTCCCCGTACAGCGACTATGGACGAGAGTAACTCGAAAACAACGTTACCCGCTTGAACGGAACGTTTTCTCTCCTCTCTCTCCCTCCGTCTCTATCTCTCTCTCTCTTTCTCTCTTGATTTCGCACCTAAGAGAAGAGCCCAATTATATTTCGTCAAAAAAACATGTTATTTGACTAAAGGAAAAAACTGAAAGGTTTTTCAATTAAAAAGTTCCTTTAAAATAGAATTTAAAACATTTAAGCTAAGAAAGAATGAACAAAACGTCAGAATCGATTTACTCTTACTGCAAAGTGAAACCGTGATACACTCTCTCTCTATCGTAACGATAGAGCGCATGTTGAACGTCCTGAACGTCAACAACTGCGTAGCATAAATAAACTAAACGTTAGTTCATCTTTGAAAACAGTACGAAGACTATCAAAGAAATTCTTTCATAAAATATTACATTTAAAAAGTTTTAAATCCTTAGCTCTTTAAAAGCTAATTACGATATAAAGGGCTCAACGTTGATTAACTTCGGTTTCCAAGTTAGGACCGCCTACTCTCAGGAAAGGTCTATACTGTATAAACAAAACATTAAAATTATTTTTATATGTTTATAATAAATGGAAAGTTAATTGAAGAGGCCTAATAAAGGCGGAGAGATATAAAATATATAGAGGAAAATCTATAACGTGATATAATTACTAAAAGCCTAAACACACTTCCGTCTAAGGGAAGGGTCGGCCATTTAAAAGTGAAAGAAAGTCCATACTCTCTTTGTCACCATAATTAAATCTATCCAAAACGAGTTCAAGATTTAAGATGAAGATAAAACACCTGCATAGCGAAAACTCAAAACTAGAATAAAGTACTTCACCAATTAGTTGTGAAAAAACTCCAGTTTAGCAACAGCGAGTAAGTACGTCTTGTCGATAGCTCGACAGAGAGAAAATTAAGTCTTTGTTTACATTGAGTACTGGGTATCTGGACGACAGATGGCGCTGTTGGGCACACCCGCAACCTGTGTAGCGATCGCTGGCGAGTTTTTACCGTAGAGTTGTCTGTCGGGCAACAGAGTTGCAGCTATATAATCACCGGCTAAGTTAAATATTGAAAAAAATAACCCCCTGGGGGGTTAAGGGTTGGAAATTTCCAAATAGCCTGGGGGTAAAAGGGTTAAAGAACTCAGCTCAGGTTTGTATGTTATGTAGGAACAAATTCTAACTGCACATACATTTGCAAACTATATAAAGATTATTAATTCCCATACTAACCTTATAAACAAAACTCTTGATCCACAGTAGTACTCTTTGGGGTTGGTTACGTAGGTTGAAAGTTAGGATGGCCTTTCCAGGAGGGAATATCTCCTCAACCAAACCACTCTGACCGAACAAATAAGACATGTTTATCATGATAAAAAATGTTGACCATGTATCAAGTGCAGTCTTCTACTGAGTGAACAACTTTATGCTAGAAAACACCTGCAAAAATAAAAAAAATAAATAGTGATTTTCAAGTCTCAGAAAAACAAACCTTTTGCTATTATCTATTTTACAGTGACCAGTATTTTCAGTATAATATATTTTAGCAGTTTAGCAGTTCAATACCATAATACTAAAAATATTGTCAAACTGTGCTGAGATCCTGTTACTAATGGGAGCCCACCTAGTCATAACTATACAAATATGGTACCATACGCTGCATTAGCAAACTCAATATGTGTGGGGTTACCTTTCTCTTAAAATAGGTTTCGACTTGCGGGGCATAATAAGGGATTTAAATACAATGTGGCCATACAACAAACCCTTGATTTTTTCCATCATAACCATATAAATCATATATATATCTACATTCGTGTCCTTCCTAAAAGTCCCAGTTTCAACAGTTCATTGTCTGCTTGAAATAGAGGGGTAATTTCTCAACATATGCACCATTTGGAGGCCTGATGAATGGGTAACTGAAAGAATGCATACTTCAGGACCACAGAAACCTACATTCTCTCACCAGTTGAGCCATATGCATCACGGATCAATTACCTTAGTTCGAAAGAGATTGTGTTCTATACACCTCTTTCTTGATTCTGCCCATGCTAGGGAAGTCACCTTCACTCAGGTCTGAAATGTCGAGTCATCTTCAGATAGAACTGCAGAGCCTTCATGGGGTATAAGGCCTCTTCTCTCCGTGCCACTCCACGTTTCACATAGAGATGGGAAGTAGGACTTGAACCTGGGATCATGCCCTGGTAGGGTTCGAGTTTAACCATGTGGCCCCCCACTAGACTAAGGAGCTCCTACACCCCTTAGAATGGAAGGCTAAGGCAGATATACCATGTCACTCGCCTAATCTCTGTACTTGATGCAGCCGAAACATAAGTGGAGAAGTTTAGATCGGTAAGGGGACGGTGCTTCTCGCCCTCACTCCCATCTGTAACTTAAAAGCTCATTAAATCAATTCAATGGCTTGCACTGAAAACATATTCCCTACCTAAAGGATGTTGATTTGTATTTCACGTTGGAACAAACAATAATCGGCTGCCAACTCCAGGTAAATTTCTCCACAGGAGGAATTTGTTATAAAAGTCAGAGACTTCTAATCTAGAAATTCCTGATAGGGTCAAAAGTTTTGGCAATTACAAAAGAGGTTAGAAATGAGATCAGCTGGTAAGAGAGGGAAGGGCAGTGGTCCTTGAAACAAAGTCTATAACCATCCAAAAGCACACAAACTATCCACGCATACACATTTTCATGTTAATGCCAATGTTCTCTAGTCTTGGGTAATGCCATAGCCTTTGTACTATGGTCTTCTATTGTCTTGGGTTAGAGTTCTCTTGCTTGAAGGTACACTCAGACACACTATTTTATCTTATTTCTCTTCCTCTTGTTTTGTTGAAGTTTTTTATTGTTTATATAGGAGATATTTATTTTCATGTTACTGTTCCTTGTTTCCTTTCCTCACTGGGCTATTTTCCCTGTTGGAGCCCCTGGGCTTATAGCATTCTGGTTTTCCAACTAGGGTTGTAGCTTATCAATTAATAATAATAATAATTGGCTCTATCATTAACTCTTGCAGTACCAAATCAATTTCTTCTGACATGTTTTTTCAAAACAATTTGGTAGGATACATACCTATCTTAAGCCAGACAAAGACACACCTTAAATCCTGCAAATTCTATACATGATTACCAATTCTTGAAAATGTTATTTTCATTAGTAAAATAAATTTTTGAATATACTTACCCGATGATCATGTAGCTGTCAACTCTGTTGCCCGACAGAAATCTACGGTCGGGATACGCCAGCGATTGCTATACAGGTGGGGGTGTACACAACAGCGCCATCTGTGAGCAGGTACTCAAGTACTTCTTGTCAACAAGAACTCAATTTTCTCCTCGGTCCACTGGTTCTCTATGGGGAGGAAGGGCGGGTCCTTAAATTCATGATCATCGGGTAAGTATATTCAAAAATTTATTTTACTAATGAAAATAACATTTTTCAATATTAATCTTACCCGATGATCATGTAGCTGATTCACACCCAGGGTGGTGGGTGGAGACCAGCATACATGTTAACAAAGAAGCTAAGTATCCCGTATCTTATTTTAGCCGTTATTCAAAATAACAAACATAAAATAAATAAGTACCTGGTGAGGAAGTCGACTTGAACCATTACTCTGCCTTTTTAAGTACGTCTTCCTTACTGAGCCTAGCGATCCTCTTAGGATGCTGAGCGACTCCTAGGTGCTGAAGTATTAAGGGCTGCAACCCATACTAAAGGACCTCATCACAACCTCTAATCTAGGCGCTTCTCAAGAAAGAATTTGACCACCCGCCAAATCAACCAGGATGCGGAAGGCTTCTTAGCCTTCCGGACAACCCAGAAATATTTCAAGAGAAAGATTAAAAAGGTTCTGGAATTAGGGAATTGTAGTGGTGGAGCCCCCACCACTACTGCACTCGTTGCTACGAATGGTCCCAGAGTGTAGCAGTTCTCGTAAAGAGACTGGACATTCTTAAGATAAAAGACGCGAACACTGATTAGCTTTTCCAAAAGGTTGCGTCGAAAATATTTTGCAGAGATCTATTTTATTAAAAGGTCACGGAAGTTGTGATAGCTCTAACTTCGTGTGTCCTTACCTTCAGCCAAGCTTGGTCTTCCTCATTCAGAAGGGAATGAGCTTCTCGTATTAACAGTCTGAAAATAATAGGATAAAGAATTCTCTGACATAGGCAAAGATGAATTCTTAACTGAACACCATAAAGCTTCAGACGGGCCTCAGAAAGATTTTTAAAAAAGAACTTAAGAGCTCTACAGGACATAATACTCTTTCTAGTTCCTTTCCAACCATATCGATAAGTTTGGAATAACGAACGATATTGGTCAAGGCCGAGAAGGCAGCTCGTGTTTGGCTAGAAAACCAAGATGTAGAACATGTAGCCGTTTCGGATGAAAATCCGATGTTCTTGCTGAAGGCATGAATCTCACTGACTCTTTTAGCTGGTAAAGCATATCAGGAAAAGAGTCTTAAAGGTGAGATCTTTCAGGGAGGCTGATTGAAGTGGTTCGAACCTGTCTAACATAAGGAATCTTAGAACCACGTCTAAATTCCAACCAGGTGTAACCAAACGACGCTCCTTCGTGGTCTCAAAAGACTTAAGGAGGTCCTGTAGATCTTTATTGTTAAAAAGATCTAAGCCTCTGTGACGGAAGACTGATGCCAACAAGCTTCTGTAACCCTTGAAAGTGGGAGCTGAAAGAGATCGCTCTTTTCTCAGATATAAGAGGAAGTCAGCTATTTGAGTTACAGAGGTACTGGTCGAGGATACGGATACTGACTTGCACCAGTTTAGGAAGATTCCCCACTTCGATTGGTAGACTCTAAGGGTGGATGTTCTCCTTGCTCTAACAATCGCTCTGGTTGCCTCCTTCGAAAAACCTCTAGTTCTCGAGAGTCTTTCGATACTCTGAAGGCAGTGAGACGAAGAGCGTGGAGGCCTTGGAGTACCTTCTTACGCGTGGCAGACGTAGCAGGTCCACCCTTAGGGGAAGAGTTCTGGGAACGTCTACTAGCCATCGAAGTACCTCGGTAAGTTATTCTCTCGCGGGCCAGAGGGAAGCAACTAGTGTCAACTTTGTCCCAACGTGAGAGGCGAACTTCTGCAGTACCTTGTTGACAAACTAGAACGGAGGGAATGCATATAGATCTAGATGAGACTAATCTAGTAGAAAGGCATCTAAAAGAACCACTGCTGGGTCTGTTGAGAGCCTCTTGGACATCGAGGTTGCGAAGAGATCCATGGTTGGATGGCCCCAAGTGACCCAAAGTCTCTTGCATACATCTCTGTGGAGGGTCCAATATGTTGGAATTATTGTCCCTTCCTACTGAGACAAACTGCTAAGACATTCAAGTTGCCTTGAAAGAAATTTGTTACTAGTGAAAAGTCAAGACCTGTTGAACAGGAGAGGAGGTCACTAGCGAACTCGCACCATGTCAGAGAGTAGGTCCCTCCTTGCTAGGAGATAAACATCAAAGCAGGGAGTTGTCCGTGTTGACCTCCATTACTTTGTCTTGAAGGAGAGACCTGAAGCTTTTCCAGGTCAGACTTACTGCCAGAAGCTTCTTGCAGTTAAAATGCATTGTCCTTTGACGCGAGTTCCATAATCCCGAGCATTCCCTACCGCCTAAGGTCGCACCCCAGCCTACGTCCGATGCGTCTGAGAAGAGAACGTGGTTGGGAGTCTGAACAGTCAGGGGAAGACCCTATAAAAGGTTGATAAAGTCCTTTCCTCAGGTTAGACCAGACTTATCTTCAGGAAACCGGGATCGAGACCGCTTGTAGCGTCTTGTCCTTTTCCAGTGAAGAGCTAGATGAAACCGAAGAGGACGGAGGTGTAGTCTTCCAAGTGACACCAAATGCACCACGGATGACAGTGTCCTAACCAGACTCATCCACAGCCTGACAGGGCCGTATTCCTTCTTCAGCATCTTCTGGATGGATAGCAGGGCTGGGGATTGATCTTTTCGTTCAGCCATGTCCTCATCAGAGGGTTCCTCATCCGAAACTGATGAGGAAACGGCAACGGAGTGGGCAACGTCTGACTCGCTGAATCCGGTCGCACTGGTGGATGCGTGACGGAGCCGGACACAAGATCATGGTACTGCTGCACAGTCTGTGAACTGTCAACCATGGGGAAGCGAGGAAGTACAGCGACAACCCGAAACTGTCTAGACTGTCTGGGTAGTACAGACAACTCCTTATCGGGTTGCTGAGGTTGCCGCACTGCGTCACAACAAGTCACCTCTGCTGGTTGTTGAACGTCTTCCCAGTGACACACTGACTCCGTAAAAAATCCTCTATCAAGGACTAAGCTTGGACTGCATGTCTTGCAACAAAGCCCAAGGTCTATGGGAGCAGGTGTGGCAACAGACGGGGTTAGCGACTGAAGCGGAACCATTTACCCTCCCTGGAAGCATGTTATGCTTAAATAAAAGTCCATAGGAGGCTAAGCAGCTTAAGGCTCCTCTCCAAATGACAGAGTCCTCAAGGGAATATCAGAAGGAGGGAGGACAGCACTTTCTCATCTACAGGAACCATATCCGAGAAAAGCTAGGTTCTCTCAGTGAGGGTTTCACTGGTGCAAAAGCAGCAGACCAGAAGGCAACGTATGAAACTGCTTGACAGTCTGTGAACTGTCAAAAACTGAACTGTCAACCACAACAGGAGCGTGAGGACATACAGCACTGGTGTATAAGTAGCAGACTAGAAGGCAACGTCATGTAACTGTATGACAGTTTGTGAGTTGGCAACAACCAAAGTTGTGTGGGGAAGCCTCAACTCCTGACTGACTAGTTTGCTGCTGGCGAGTGGCGGTAACCACAGTGTGTTGCGGAGGCTGACACACCGTGTCAAAACACGGCAGCTTGTGGTAGCTCACGCACGGCAACGGAGTGCTCTGTGTGTGGGAGTCATCATACATCTGGCAGGGTTGACTTGTGCATGGGTGGAGGAGCTCTTACAACAAGAGTGTGAGAGCAGGAAGCCATGCCGGGCGCACAACCGTGGGAGGTGTAGGCCCACGGGTGCATCGTCAACCTTCTCCGCAGTCGGAGTGTGGGAGCTGGCAACAACAAAAGCAGAGTGCTGGAGCGTGGGAGGGGCTGCGGTGGGTTGAGGAGCATGCGGTATGGTATGCGGAGCATGCTGTAAGGTATGCGGCTCATGCTGCATGGTATGCGGAGCATGCTGTAAGGTATGCAGAGCATGCTGCATGGTATGCGGAGCATGCTGTAAGGTATGCAGAGCATGCTGCATGGGCTGCGGAGAATGCCGCATAGTGCTGGAACCCGGCAGCTCTACAGAACCTTCCCACTGCTGATGCGGTAGCTCACGCATGTTAGCAGATGGTGCAGCAAGAACATGCGTCTGGCAGGGTGGACTGCGCATCGGTGGTGGAGCTCTCACAGGTGGAGGGTGGGAGCAGGCAGCCGCAGTATCTGCTGAGCGCACAACCTCGGCGGGTTGTAGGTTAACAGGTGCATTGTCAACCTTCCAGCATGATACTCCTGCATGAAGGAGCAAGCTGAGACTGTATAGTCTGCAGCATGGACCACTAGGGTCTATGAAAGACAACAACAAACGGAGCTACTGTCCGTTGTGACTGAGGGTCTAAAACCGCTGGTGCGGCAACAGACGGAGTTACTGCCTGTTGCGGTACCACCTTGCCTCTCTTGGGAGGTGTGCAGTTGTCGTACTGCAGCAAGTCCGAACTGACCCAGTGGCTACACCTAGGCCGTTGGACTTGCGCGGAAGGGACCGACTTGCACTTAAAAGCTGCAAGATTTGGTCCATGGTTTCTGCGAGAAACCTCTTCCGCAGACGAGGAATAAATGGGCTCTCTCGTCTTTGTGTGGGTGGGGTGATCACGTCGGCAACGTGTGTAGATACACCCGAAACCACGGAGGGAAACGTCTGTTCGTTGATCAAGGCCTGTGGAACCCATAAGTCCTTCGACATTACTTCTCCCCTGGGCTTGGGAGCTTGTAAGAGGTATCGGACTAGGTGAACAACTGGCACGAACAGACGAACCCTCGAACGCAACACTGTAACACTTTGCGCATATCACTTTATCACTTTTGATTTTCTGTTTGCACTTATTTCACTGAACTCGAAACTTTAAGTGGTTTGTACCTGAAACACGCAATCCTATCCTTCATTAAAAGGTAGTAATTGCGAAAACAGTATTACAATGTAACAGAAAAACATAATGAAAGATAAAGAATTCAGTGGCTGGAAAAGAGACTAAACACTAGATCAAATAAACTACGTTTAAAATCTCTCACCGCATAAAGCCTGGGAACAAGAATAAAACTCTAAAAATGTTTTACCTTCTTCCCCTATAGCGACTAGGGAGAAGAGCAAAAAACGAGAACAACGTTACCCGCTTGAACGAAACGTTTATCCTCCTCTCTCTCCCTCCGTCTCTATCTCTCTCTCTCTCTCTCTCTTGACTTAGAACCTGAGAGATGAGCCCAATTATATATATCGTTAAAACATATTATTTGTTAAAGGAAAAAAACTGAAAGGTTTCCCAAATAAAAAGTTCCTTTATTAGAATTAAAACCATTTAAGCTAAGAAAGAATGAACGAAACGCTAGAATCGGTTTACTCTTACTGCAACGTGAAACCGTGAAATACTCTCTCTCTATCGTAACGATAGAGCGCAAGTTGAACGTTCTGAACGTCAACAACTGCGGAGACTAAACAAAACGTTAGTTCAACTTTGAAAACAGTACGAGACTATCAAAGAAATTCTTTCAAAAACATTAAAATAGCATAAATTCTTAACAGGAAAAACGATATGACGGGCTCAATGTTAATTAACTTCGGTTCCAAGTAAGGACCGCCTACTATTAGGAAAGGTCGTATATAAACAAACAAAAATTAATTTTCATAAGTTTATAATAAATGGAAGTTAATCGAAGAGGCCTATAAATGGCGGAGAGATATAAAATAAATCTATAACTTTGTTAAGCAAAATTACCAAAAACCTAAACACACTTCCGTCTAAGGGAAGGGTGGGTATAAAAAGTGAAAGAGAGTCTATACTCTCTTCGACACCAACACTTCCGTCTAAGGGAAGGGTCGGCCATTTAAAAGTGAAAGAGAGTCCATACTCTCTTCGTCACCATAATTAAATCAAATTAATTCCAAAAGCTTGCTAAGCTAATGATAAAGCTTCCTGAATAGCGAAGGCTAAACTCTAGAGCAAATACATCACCAAATCGTGAACAATAACTCCAGAATCAACAGCGTATCCAAGTAGGTCTAGCCGGTGGCACGACAGAGGAAAAATTGAGTTCTTGTTGACAAGAAGTACTTGAGTACCTGCTCACAGATGGCGCTGTTGTGTACACCCCCACCTGTATAGCGATCGCTGGCGTATCCCGACCGTAGATTTCTGTCGGGCAACAGAGTTGACAGCTACATGATCATCGGGTAAGATTAATATTGAAAATTCTAAAATACAGTATGTCGGATCTATAGAAGCCAGCCTATCAGGGGTAACCAACAATGATTTTAAAGAATTTTCATTAGTTTTTATGTTTGTGGTAGTTTTGTCCAGTGGCATCTCCTATCAGGTCAACTGGGTATAACAGAGGTGAGGGAGATGCGAGATAGAGAAATAAGATTTTTTTTCTTTTGAGTTAGAAAAATTGTCTTCAAATGATTAAAGCATCTTGACTACCAGGTAAGATTAATTCAAATAATGATAATTACAACATTGATTTTCAGTGTTAACTTAGGGTAAGGAGTGTCTTTGGCCTCCTGATAAGTAAAGACATGACAATCCAAGTTACTTAGGTGGTGGTACCAGTACATATGCCCTTAATTTCATTACAACTCAGCAACAGAAGCAAAATCAGCCATTACTGAAAAGAATATGGAAATTACCATTTTCTATTATGCCCCTAACAGCGATCTGCTCTCATGATGGTCAAAATCTAGTAATAGATATCAGAACCATTTAAAACAAAAAATACGTCAGAAAACAGCTAACAATGCACCATTTACTTCAACATACGACACATACAAAAATGTTATCCTTAGTAATTTGGCACAGGGGGGAGGGGAACTTAGTCCCTTCAGTATAAGACCTGTAATCCTTCATTGAATTATGAGAGGAGAGCGAGGTTCTCATAAGAGTAGTTCAAAGAACGGTGGACCCATCTTTTAACTTATCCTTTTAGAGGGATACCTGGGGGCGCATGTAGTATTGGAGACAAAAAAGGGCATTGCCTATACTATAAATTGTTTATGACCAAAATACTCTTAGAAAAGTACAAAGAATGGTCAAAGGTGTTTCCCCCCAGATAAGAAAATATTGATAAACCTATATCGTACATAAAGTACGCCAATAGTGAGGTTAGCTCAAGGAAGGTTGCGAACCACTAGTTCCGTAAATCAAGGAATGAGGGAGAAGAGCAACGATAGGAGGCTCCCCCACCAGCCCCACAGTCACAAGGAGCCATTAGCCCCCAATTATGACATAACTACTGTATATAGACTAGGTTAGGCGGGGATAGTTTGTAAAATGATGGACACACCTACCAAATCGCACACACAAACAAATGGGATAATACATAACCAAATTTCGTTAGCAGAGGTAATAATCTGGAGGCTTAAGCCACCTTGGTGAGGAAAAGCCAATGTAGGTAAAGTTAAGTGAGAGAGAGTATTGCAGGTTAAGTCAGATCGCATTCCTCCAACTCATGTCCATCGATCTACAAACCTCCCCTAAATCTACTCCTAGTATCAAAAGAGTATGTTAAGCACAACAAACCCCCACTTAAAACTGAAGCTTTAGATTAAAAGAAACTAAGTTTATTCCTATCGGGGAAATCACTGTAGGTTAAAAAAAAATGGGCTAGGCCAAGCGATGACAGTTGGAGTCTAGCGTGTGTATTTCAGATCTTTAATTCTACTGTACCGGGCATAATCTATTGTTCTACAGTCTATTTACACTGCGCCTATTATTTCTATGTGCAATGAATGGAACAAATAATCATAATCATTCTTACCAACATTAAAAATTATATATTAGTTGTCACGATCAAAGAAATACAGTAGTAAGTGTTTTCTCGTTGCTCTCACCACAACAGCGACAACAGCAGGGTTGCCAGATTATTTCGACAGGATTATCGTACACGAGCCTTAAAATTGTCGTTTTTCAACCAAAATTATCGTACACAGTTTCAATATAATTATTAGGGAGTTACATGATTGACTTATTTCAAAATATTTTAGTATAATTGTTTAATTAAACACACATTTGTATATGCCTAAGGTATGTATCGTACATCGTACTGGACCTAAAATAATCGTACATGTACGATAATTATCGTACGAATGGCAACCCTGCAACAGACTGTACACGGTGATTGTGGGCACACTACTAGAAGAAGGACATGTCTAATATATCAGTCAACATAATTATTTGGTTTGTGTTTCTAAATTCCCTAATTCTATGCCATTGCTTCCAAATTTTCTTAATTCATTACAGCTAAACATATGCTCAGGTGTATCATCTGCCTCGCTCCACAGTAGACAAAGCCTATTAGTTTCATTTCTCTTTCTATGATTTTCTTTTAATTCCATCATATTCAACTTTGTTTTCATAACTATTAATGCTTCCTTGGTATTAAGTTCTCCTATGTAATCTCTTCTGCCATTACTGTTTACAAATCTCGGTTTGGTAATTTCTGCTTACTTTTCTTCTATTTTTCTTTTAATTTCATTTGCCACTTTACTTTTTATTTTTGTTTTTATTCTTGATTTTTATACTTTCTTACTTCTTCAATATTAATATCCCATTTTTTCCATATTTCTAAAATACTTTTTTTCCACAGCATTCCACATATGGTTCCCTTATTTGGTCTTCCAATATCTCAATGGCTAATCTTTTATCATCTTATGTGATGATGTTATAAAAGAAAATCACCTTTTTATACTCTATTCTATTTTCAACTGTCCATATTCCTGTTTCTTCTATTAACACACAATAAGGTGTGGTAGCAACCTGTTCAAACTTTCCTTTCATGATATAGTACTGTATACCCTTTAGCTCTTTCATTTATTTTTCTTTTATTATACCCCTTGTCTAAATAGGCTATTTGCAAACATTGTAAGTACTGCTACTGTTTCATAAATCTTTATTCTCACAAGTAATGCCAAATTTCCTGTTACTGTCCCCATTACTTCCTCACTAATTTTCTAATTTTGCTTCCATTTTAGTTATGGTAAGACTGTGGTTTTCCATTTCTGAGTACCATTCTCTTAAGTATTTATATTCCTTAACTGTTTCTATCCTTCCATTTCTAACCACTTCACTTAAACCTCTTCTGTTTTGTGTCTTATTTTGTGAGTTGGTGATAAAAGTAAATTTCTTTAATTCTTCCAGACTGCGATAGTTGCTTCTAGCTCTTTCTACTTTGTATCTATAATTTTTCAGGAATATTATATAATCTATATAAATCAGGGCTTCTATCATAATGTTTTAATCAGGGTTATAGTCTTCTCATTTATCCTGGTTTTTGGTTCCTGGTTGAACTGGTTCCTAACTGCTCGATCCGCAAAATAAGTGCAATGCTTCGAAACTTATACTTGTAATTTAGCTTATTTCACCCGTACTATAACAAAATTGATAATGAAATTCTTCATCTTTATCTCCATTCTACCTTGAAATCAGTTGGGATAACACCTTGCTATCAGCAGTTTTGGCAGGAAATTGTGTTCAGTTTGGATTTTTTTAAATTCTTCTTCCATATGCATTACCCAACTTATGTATACAACCAGAACCCTACTCTGATTTTGCATCATACCTTCGCTTATGTCTTGTTTCATTGACTGCCATAATTTTGGGCATGGAAATAATTAAAATGAATAGTCTTCTGGGATATTAGTTTTGTTAAAGGGTTATGTTTTAAAAGGGCTCCCTTGCTCGTCTCTTCTATTCTAAATCTGTTCTCTATATCTATGAAAAGTAGGCTACAGTATGGCTGTTGCATAAACATAAAATTACTCCTAATATTATCCTGCATTGAACAATTAATCTACAAATACACTAAATTCTTATTTTCCCCGTGTGATAAACCATGAACTTTTCGTATAATCAAATTCTCATCATTTAGCTTTGGTGCATGATCTCCCAAAATCTATAAAGACTGTGCATTGAATGAAGAAGATATATGCCCATATGTTTTTGAAAACTTAATTTTTGATAAAGAGATTTACTTTACTTTTAAAGAAGGGTCTATTTTAGTACTTGTTGGAGAATGGGTAATGTTACTTCAGTATGTAGGCCGAAATGTATTTGTGGTAGCTCAAGTCCAGCTGAATATCGACTTTATATAGTTTATTGATGAAAGATCTAGTTCCATATTGTTACGGTTCTCAAAATATGTTCTTGTAATTGTTCATTACTTCTCTTGTAGCTTATTTATCTCTTCAGGTTCAGGTTCCGGGGTGAGGCATAGCCTTCACAACGGCGCCTCTAACGCTTATCTTCTTGTACTGTTTTGTCTTTTCTTCCACATTATGTTTAATACTTCTTTTTTCTTTTCTATATTTGTTTCACTAAATAAAAATGATCCTACTATTTTCTTTGGGTCTTCCTCGTATGGTTGTTGTAGCTCAATTACTTTATTCCTTTCTTTTCTATATTCCTGGCAAAATAACAAAAAATGTATCAAATCTTCCTCCTCATTTTCACAAAAATTACAGTTTACATTCCCTCCATTGTGTCTATTTACAATATTTAGTTTTAAAGTATTAGTTCTTGCTCTAAAAAATATCACTGAAGCAAATGTATTGTCATAAAGTAACTCTTCCTTAATTTCTTTCTTCCACGTTCTATATATTTCTAGGCTCACTTTACTTTCTATTTCTTCTTTTCACTTTTCAGTATCCCACTTTCTGGTTTCCGTTTTTATTTCTGCCTTGTTCATTCTTCTTATTTGTCTTATACCTAAACTTAATTCTTCCAAATACTTTGCAGGTTGTTTCCACCATCTTCCTTCTTTTTCTTGAATATCCTGGATAATTATTTTCAGTATTTCCTTCTTTCCATTCAGGGTACGATTTAAGTACTGCAGCTTCCCATCCATCACCCTTGTTTTCATAGAAGATGCACCTATCTCCCCTCTTAGAGCAGTATTAGCTGTGCTTTTAGTGGCACCTAAAATCTTCCTATATACCCCATTCTCTATTCTTTGTAGTTTCTCTATTTCAGTTTCTGTTAGATTTATAACATTTGTTCCATACAAAATAGATGGTAAAGCAATACTTTTCCAGAACGTTTTTCCTATCATCACTTTATTGCAACTTTTCTCTATAACTGAATATGTTAGATTAGCTAATTTTTGTGCCTTTTCTATCATTACCCTTTTCTGAGTTTTAAATATATTCCTACTATTGTCTAGCTTTATTCCTAAGTATGTCAAACTTTCTACTACTTTGATTCCCTCTATGTTATCTGGCTTTTCTTTCATATTGTAAATCATAATATTACTCTTCTCTTTATTAATTTCCAACCCACATTTTTTACTAGTTTCTACTAATATCTGAATGTTACGCTTAGCATTATGTATATCCTGTGCAATTATTAAGGCATCATCTGCAAAAAAATAATGATTCTATCTTTATTAACTGATTTCTGAAACCGTTTCCTTCCTCTTCTATTTTCTTCATGATAATATACGTAATCAGTTTAAAAAGTGAAGCTGATCCTGTGCAACCTTGTTTAATTCCACTTGTAACTTCCATTTCTTGTTCTATACCTTCTCCTAAGTCAATGCCCGTAGTATCTCCTTGATAAATATTTGCAATTGCACTTATGATTTTGGTGTTAATTTTATATTCTTTTAAAACTTCTATTAATACCTCCCTTTTTACAGAGTCAAATGCTTTGCTAAAGTCTATCGCAGTTACTATTAGAGGTTTCTTGTTACTATAGCTCTCTTCCACACAATACTGTAATATAAAGATATTGTCCTCTATCCTGCCTCCACCTGTAAATCCTGCTTGACATTCATTGTCTTCTTCATTCATTCTTATGTGGTTTTCTATTTCCTCTTTCACCATCATCATGAATATTTTATAAGAAATATTTAATAGAGCTATGGGTCTTAAGTCTTTTGCCATTGGCCTTCTTTTCTTTTCAATCATCTTTGTTCTTGACTTCTTCCACATATTTGGTTTTTCTTTTTCGTCCAACTCATTTTGATAACATTTCTGTAAGGTTTCAAGACATATTTTGCTTTTTCCTAGTGCCTTATATAGTTCGGGTTTTAGGCCATCTGCTTCACGTGTTTGTACTTGGATAGGGTCGGCACGGCAAGAACACATTTTAATATACTAAAGTGTACCATTGTTGAAGTTATTTTGAAATTGATGCTTTGTTTAAGAATATTGGTGAAATACTCTGAAATAAAGTGTAGTATTATAGAAATTGTTTTTATTCTTGTAACTTATTTATCTCCTTTTCTCACTAGGCTATTTTTCCCTGATGTAGCCTGTGGGCTTATATAACATCTAACTGGTTTTCCAACTAGGGTGCAGCTTAGCTATTGATAATATTAATGAATATATATATATATATATATATATATATATATATATATATATATATATATATATATATATATATATATATATATATATATATATATATATATATATATAGATATATATATGTATATATATATATATATATATATATATATATATATATATATATATATATATATATATATATATATACAAAGCAACAAATGCAGCTA
The DNA here is from genome assembly GCF_036898095.1 of Palaemon carinicauda. Lineage (NCBI taxonomy): Eukaryota > Metazoa > Arthropoda > Malacostraca > Decapoda > Palaemonidae > Palaemon > Palaemon carinicauda. The sequence goes on from NC_090759.1 coordinate 78,139,766, forward strand.
TTTATAGTCCACTGCAGCCAGACAAAAGCCTCAAATATGTCCTTTGTCATGTCTGGGGTTTGGTAATTATCATCATCATGCTGACCACTGCAGACTGGTGATGATGGGAGATCTTAATCTAAACCAACTTAGTAATGGTGGCCCTGACTAGTACAGCTTTGCTGAGCATCATCATCTTCTCCTCCTACGGCTATTGATGCAAAGGGCCTCGGTTAGATTTCACCAGTCGTCTCTATCTTGAGCTTTTAATTCAATTCTTCTCAGTTCATTATCTCCTACCTCACGCCTCATAGTCCTCAGTCATGTAGGCCTGGGTCTTCCAACTCTTCTAGTGCCTTGTGGAGCTCAGCTGAACGTTTGGTGAACTAATCTCTCTTGGGGAGTGCGAAGAGCATGCCCAAACCATCTCCATCCACCCCTCATCATGATCTCATCCACATACGGCACTCGAGTAAGCTCTCTTATAATTTCATTTCTAATCTTGATTTGCCACTTAACTCCCAATATCCTTCTGAGGGCTTTGCTTTCATATCTACTAAAGATATTAGAAATTGTTTCAGTGTCATACCATGACTCATGTCCATAGAGTAACACCGATCTCACTAAACTGATATATAGTCTGATTTTTATATGTAATTTCTGGCAATTTGAGTTCAAAATTTTACTTAACCTAGCCATTGTCTGATTTGCTTTTTTTCCAATCTTTCACTAAACTCTAATTCTAAAGACCCTGTATTGGAGATCATAGTTCCTAAATACTTAAATGATTCTACCTCATTAATCCTTTCTCCTTCCAACGATATTTCATCTTCCATTGCATACTCTGTTCTCATCATCTCTGTCTCTCTTCTATTTATCTTGAGCCCAACCTCGTGTGATATTTCATGAATGCTAGTAAGAAATCATTGATCATGGCGATACATAAACCCTTTCCCCGACTCAGAAAGGGACACACACACACACACACACACACACACACACACACACACACACACACACACACACACACACACACACATATATATATATATATATATATATATATATATATATATATATATATATATATATATATATATATATATATATATATCACAGAAATTTGTTAATCATCATTCTCCCACATATAGAATGGACCCAATGAAAATGAAGACATTAGTCAATGCTAAATTAACGATTTTAACTGCCAAATATATATATATATATATATATATATATATATATATATATATATATATATATACACAGAGATAGATATATTCATATATAAAAAACTGGGACATTGATTTCATCTCGTGCGCGCAAAGGCTCACTTCGCATGTCTCTGCTCCTCTGTTTGCGATATAGTTCTTCATTCTGCCACTAGGTGTCTTTCTCCTACAAAATCGTCAACAAGATGATGGTGAGTCGAGGATTTCTGTTAATTTTTCTCTTAAACATGACAGTAAATACATTATATAAGTTCGAACTGTTGAACTGGAATTGTGCTGATTGTACCCCGTGTTTTGTGAGACAGCGATGTTAAATTAGGAGCTTTTTTATGTGGGAAACTAAAGTTATTTGAGAAGCCATGCTTCACGTGTTTGTACTTGGATAGGGTCGGCACGGCGAGAACACGTTTTAATATATTAAAGTGTATCATTGTTGAAGTTATTTTGAAATTTATGCCTTGTTTAAGAATATTGGTGAAATACTCTTGAAATAAAGTGTAGTATTATAGAAATTGTCGTTAATCTGTTGTATTTAACAAGGTGATAATTTCGGTTCCGGTAATAACCATGGATACTTAACAGCTTATTAACTGATTTATCATAATGGTCGTTGTAGATTGACAAAATAGTATAACCTATCTTCAACCTTATGGCAGTCACTTTCAGAATAATAAAAGCGGATGGTGGTGGTGGTGGTCAGGTGACCGAAATTTTTGGTATTACTGTACTTTATTACAGGGTAACGTAACCTCTGAGCTCTCTATCCTGTTGGAGTCCCTGGGCTTATAGCATCCTGTTTAAGTAATTGGGTGTCCTTTTATGACTGCAGCCTCCTTTATTTATGGTTATGACACTTGGAATATGGCAATGTAAAGGGAGTTGCCGGTGTGACGGTCTGAACGATCCCCCGGTCTCAGAATTCTCCTTGACACTGTATAATGTTTTTTTTCCGCCATTAGCTCGCTTCGCTCGCATGAAAATAATACATCAAGCTCGTATGTACTGGCAAGTGGTAATGTTGAGCTGCGCACGCTAACATTGCAGGAAAATAAAACATCAACCTAGTATGCACTGGCTAACGGTAATGTTCGCGCATGCGCAGATTATCAAGGAGAATTCTGATACCGGGGGATCGTTCAGACCGTCACACCTGACGGCAGTAACCCCTCTTCGGTTAGTAGGTAAGGTTGTGGCTTGTAGGATAGGTTAGGGGGAAAATTCAGGTTAGTTCATGTCCACAGGGGAGGAACTGGCTGCTGATATACGGAGGTTCCAAGGAATCGAATTCGCAATGTTGTTTATTGAGAAAATCAGTTGTCATTTAAACATTATATGGTTGACATTCTCCATATTTTCTACATTCTTAGGGGATAGCTAGTGAGTTAGCCCATCCTTAGGTAAGTAGGTAAGGACATGCCTTGTAGGTTAGGTTAGGTGAGGAAGATAAGGTTAGATGGTGTTTTATGCACATGTTCCTGTTCGTCGTCATACCAAGGCTCCTACTTTACGGACTTTTCATGGTCCTATCACAGGGATCTCTGTGCCCTATAGGACTTACAAGTTCTGTTTATTGTATATATTCTGGGTATTTAGCTTATCACAAATGTTTTGTCAAATCCACATTATTGAAGCACTTGGAAAACAAGAAAGTCTTCATTTTCTTATTGAAAGCCTGGAGCCTTTTGTAGTTCTTTTGGGACAGAATGGGTGTGAAATTTCAATTCATGATGGAAACCTCTTAATTGAAAAAAGGAAACTCAAAAGAACACCACCTGATCTGAGGCTTTGCAACCCCCCTAAACATTTTATACAGAAAGAGGCAAAGTACGTGATTAGGCATAAAGCCAAATGATATACATTCGTAACCCGTAACCCGTTGGTGAAATGTGTAAAGTAAAGTGGTGAGACATAGTGTGCAGTAATGCTGGCTCCTCTTTGTATATTGACGGGACTGGCCTCCTACATGTATTGGTGTGCTACTGTTACTAACACATTTGGGTTCTCTTCAAATGTGTTATAGATTCGATTTGGTATGTTACATCTTAAAGTAAAGTCTAGGTAAGTTTACTTTAAAATATTTTATTCTTTAAAAACTGTTCTTGTTCTTGTTGGGCGGAGGGATTTGCCTTTCCATCGGCACCTCCTTGGTTTTCCTCTATTCTAATTCTTTTATTTTCTTCTCTTTTTTTCCACATTTGATAGATATATTCTTTTCTTTTCTCTATTCCTTCTTTCTTGAACAGCACGTTTCCTATTACAGTATCTTCTTTTCTTCTTCATACGTCTGTTGTAATTCCACTATTTTTCTTCTTTCGTCGCTGAGGTCTGGACACTCAAGAATGAAGTGGGCGAGGTCTTCATTAACTGCCCCACATAGTTTGCATTCTACCCTACCTCCCGCTTCATGTCTTTTCCTATCGTTTAATTTCAAACAGTTGGCCCTAGCTCTGTACATAATAGAATTAGGTTTGTTGTCATAAAACATTTCTTCTCCTATTTGCTGACATACTTCCTAAAATTCACTGTAGACGACATTTTGACCTATTCAATCGCGGTAATTTGAAACGACCCTATCAGATCCTGGCTCACCTTGAAAATTGCCGAAGGGCATTTGTTATCCAATCAGAAATCATTACAGGGAGCCTTTGTAGATCAGCGGCCAGGTCCTCCCGCGGACATAGAAAACGGGAATTTCTTCCCGTTTTCTAACCCTTCGTAAGACGTGGCCGTTGTTCTACAACAGAATGTTCTGCCAAAACTCTAGAATAGAACACTGCCTAACTTGAATGGGCCCACCTAACCTTACCTACAACACGTGTCTCTCCTTAACGGGGGGGCTAACGCCCCCCTGCGACCCCCCGTACATAGCCGTATAATTATTCTTAAACACCTAAACGGGGGGGCTACCGCCCCCCTGCGACCCCCCTTACACTTGCCTATTCTTAATCGGCCGACATCATGCATACATGTGGCCGCGATCACACAAACCAGAAACGGAGAGGGTTGTACTTACATTATTTCCTGTTCAGCTTGCGGGTTTATTCGTAACCTCTACAACGGCCCCCTACTTATTCAAAGTCACTGAAGTCCGAGTTTTCAACTGGTATTGGCTTTCTGCCGAGAGAAAAACCATAAATAAAACTTGCTAATATAACAAACACATCGTACGGTAGCTTTGATCGTGAAAAAAAGCTACCGTGGTTAGGGGCGATCTTCTTTCGGCAATAACTATATGAACAACGCCAAAAAAACTTGGCTTTTCCACTATTCGCCGATTTTCCATCATACTTGTAGCGCATTTCACCAATATGACATTTTGCACAAATGCCGGAAAAGTCGCCTAAAAGTCCCATTTTATATAAATATTTTGTAAACTCAGCACTTGTTGTAAAGTTCATAATCCTCAACATACTAGGATTGACTGAATTGAAAAAAGATTCACAAGTATCTACACACTGGTTAGTTGCCATCGCGCCGCGTGGGTAAAGAATGAGCATTTCCGACCCTCGATGGGTGCTCCCGTTTCCGTATTTTAAATTTTAGAAAAAATGAGTCATGATTGGGTGAAAAAGTTAATCCTAGTTAATCCCCAGGTCAAGTGGGGTCCCATTGGGTCGTTTCAAATTGCCGCGGCCGATTAATAATTCAGAATTCCGCCGCTATGGCGCTGTTGATTCGATCAGAACGTCATCTATAGGGAATTCTAGGAACTATGGGAGCGAGAAACTGCGTGGCAAGGTACAGAGCTCGTTCGACTTATAAATTTCACGTCGAATTAGATGATTTTCAAAATCTTTGTATATCGGTATAGTAAGTACTTACCCTGGATATTTATAACATTCTGAACAGTTAATATTCTATACAAGTTTCCGATAAAGTTGAAAATAAGGCGGCCGCTATCATACATGCAGGTGGCCGCCATCCTACACACATCCCCATTACAGTAATTCCAATATTCAAACAAGTGTAATGAGAGCATCAAGCATGCTGTAACGGTACTCGTTCTTGGCAGCCAAGATGTGAAAATGGCAACTTATGCATCAAATAAGGATCTACTGTAATTTGACCATTTTATACAAGTGCTTGCTGTATAACCCCAAAACTAACAATTATGGACTTCACGTATCAAAGGGATTTTACTTATTTATATAAATTAGGACCATTGGATGCTTATCCGGCATCTGTAAAAAGCATAGGGCAAGGGAGATGTAGTAAACTTACAACAAAATATCAACAAAGTAGCAAGCCCACATTCTTTTAGCTAAGTTTCAATCGTCAATAATGCAAGTACTGTACAGCTTTATTTGTTTAGGTTGATATATATACTATATATTAATGAATTTAGATAAACTGAGGTAAGAAAAAAAATACCTGTCAAGTGGCTGGCACATAACGTCTACATATTGCTTGTCAAAACAGAGGAACAAGGATTTAGTGTTAAATTTTGGGAAAAACTCGCCACAGCCGAACAAAACCAGTTAAAATGATTAATATGATAAAAGAATAAAGCCAATAACAGTGCAGCACATCTATGTACCACTTGCCAACCAAAAGAAGTGAAAGGGTTGCATTGTGAGCGAAGTGAGCTGCAGCCAGGCAAAACCCAATGTGATTAGAATGTTGATGCAGCGAATCAATATATATTTAGATAATTGAGTGAAAGGTTTTGCAATATGACAGTCACTGCTACGAATGATTAGAAATGGGAAGGAATTTCTCATTTTCTACATGTGTAATATATTAGATATTACTTGTTTAAAACACATGACCTACAGGTCACTGTGGAAGTAAGAGAAGTGTGAGAAATGCCATAGCCATATCATAAGCAGGATGCGAATGCCAAACCTCAGCAATGTAACATTTTTCATGAAGAGTAAACACAACCAAGCTCGTGAGAAAGAGTTGTCTATGAGAACGGAATAAGTACCTTCCGGTATTAATGTTGTGTTTACTATTAATCCTTAAGTGCTGAGATAACTAATTAACTTTAACGTGAATATGGATATTTGTGGCAGTTCACTTTGAGATGTCATACAGAATGGTCATCCGACCAAACCATCTATACTCCTGTGATGGAGATGTTAATACTGTTTTTAAAGAATAAACTATTTTAAAGTTAACTTACCTAGACTTTACTTGAAGATGTAACATACCAAATCGAATCTATAACACATTTGAAGAGAACCCAAATGTGTGTGTTAGTAACAGTGGAGGGATGAGATAAGAGAAAAAGTTTAGAAATATACGAACAAGAAAAAGGGCAAATAGGAGAAGAAATTTTTTTCTGACAACAAACCTAATTCTATTATTATGTATAGAGCTAGGGCCAACTGTTTGAAATTAAACGATAGGAAAAGACATGAAGCGGGAGGTAGGGGTAAAATGCAAACTATGTGGGGCAGTTAATGAAGACCTCGCCCACTTTATTCTTGAATGTCCAGACCTCAGCGACGAAAGAAGAAAAATAGTGGAATTGCAACAGCCGTATGAAGAAGAAAAGAAGATAATAGGAAACGTGCTGTTCAAGAAAGAAGGAATAGAGAAAAGAAAAGAATATATCTATCAAATGTGGAAAAAGAGAGAGAAGAAAATAAAAGTATTAGAATAAAGAAGAAACCCAAGGAGGTGCCGATGGAAAGGCAAATCCCTCCGCCCAACAACAAGAACAAGTCAGCGAGGAAGAGCGTGGCAGGGGAAAGAGCTCGTCTGACAAAAATTTTAAAGCAAATTTTGATGATTTTCAAAACTTAAATCTTTAGTACTTGCCTGGGTTATTGAGCACTCGGTGAAATTTTTTATTCGATACAAGTTTGTGATAGTTGAAAATGATGGAGTTATGCTGCTGGGCCATCATCATACACTCCGTAATTTTGTTAATTCAAGGATTATGCTTATAAGGGCAGCTTAGGCTTAAAGTGTTTTGTTAGGATTATTAAAGATGCTGATGATTGTGAAATGAAAGTTCCGTCATTACTCACTCATAATTTGACATTTAGATATGATTAACATAGTTATTTGTGGGGGCATTCAAGGTAACCGAAACACCTACGAAGTGAAAATCTCCCATTACTTGTCTAATTGGACCAACTCAAAATCCTCCCGAAACGCAGACCACTGCCTAGCCATGGTTACCCAACACTAGGTAACCCAGGGTAAATTGTTTTCACATGGTTTCTATCGTGGTATTGTAGTACATTACTATTTTTCCCAGGTTCATGATAAGACGACTCATAACACTAAATTCATCGCCACAACACCCTATGCATAAGTAACTGCAAAAGAGTTTATATCAAACAACAATCCCTTATGCTGTACATTTAAAAATCATTAATTGCTGATGGTTGAAATGCACATGGAATTGATGTACCAAAAATGCTGGAATGAAGCACAATTGTCTATAAAAAGGCAATTTTAAAACAAGATGCTGTTAATTAAGAACATGAGATAGATGGATGGGGCCACTGTTCTAAACCTTTAATTTGAAGAATTGCTTCATTTTACCAATAGAATCAAAGAAGGAATTCCAAATTCCAGAGCATGGAAAGAAAAATTATGAGTCTTGTTCATTTGTTGAAATTATTTTTTCTCTTAATCCGTACAGTCCTCACCTGATGCCAACGTTAAGGACGTGAACCAGCAGGCGTTCACGAAGGCTTACTCCGACTTTCTTAAGAAGTAAGTGAAGTATTGTGTGATGTATGTATTGTTTGAATATAAATTTGGAAAATTTTTATTTTCTCTTGTAATTTATGTCAGTCATACTGACACTCTTATAATTTTCATTTACAGTAGCTCTTATATCTCTAATGTATTTCGGAAATATGCTAGTTTTCTTATATATATTTATCAAACCGCTATTTTAATTTCAGGTCCGGTAAAGTCAAGGTTCCTGACTGGTCAGATCTTGTTAAGGTATGTATGGGTTCGTAATATTTTATGTAATGGCGCAGTTTCATCATTTTATTACCCTACTATACAGAAAAACCCTAGTGGTTGCTTTGTGAAAAATATTAAAATGTAATCTAGCCTAGGTATTTAAGAGCATGTTTTAACTGAAACCCTTGGTCAGAAAATGATGTGTAATGTGATACAGTAGAGGAATGATTGGGGAACTTTTTATATCATAGGCCCTTAAAGAGCTGATATAGAAGTGATTCTGACTGTGTAATGGTGGTGTAGAAAATTTAAAAATGAACCCTCTTTATCGTTAACAAGGTTTGCAAAGTGGCAAATTCGATATATTTAGCCGTGATGTACAATTGCTATAATACCTTGTTACATGAAGTTTTCTAAGTGGTTCAGTTATGTACTGTGAACAAGTCCATGACTTCATTCTTAGACGGAAATTTGATATCTTTCATTAATTACCAATATATGAAGGAATAGTATCAATTATATTGCATTACAATAGCTTGGAGAACAAATCAAGAGTGATGCACAGAAGAGTATGGCAGAATTTAGTCACTACTGAGGTCTGTGTTGTCAGTTAAAGGTTTGATAATTACTTTATCAACCTTACCATTTTACATTATTTTAGTAATAGACAGTTGTCTTTTTTCAACTAGAAAATTATTAAAGGTGGGACTTCAAGTTACACTATAATCAGGAATGTTATTTCCGAGTAGCAAGTACAACAGATATTTAGAGTAATTTGAGAGATATATTTAGGTTTGGAAATTTAGAAAACTTGTGTATCATTACATTTGTCATACTTTATATATGAAGTTTTAAGAGCTTTAAACACGTGTAGATGTTGTATTTGCATGTAAGGTCTTTTGAAATTTGTAGTGAATTGAGAATTTTTAAAAAACTCAAGATTGGTATATGAATGGATTTGAATTCCATATTAGTAGCGAGTAGCCTCAAACTACTAAGATTTTTTTTTTTTTTTTTAAGGTAATTACTGTGTTTTATCTGAAATTAATCTCGCAAGACTCGCATATCAACCAAGGCATTGAGTACATGGTTACTATTATAGTAACTGTGTAATTTGTTCTTGGGATATGAAATGTTCTTTGTAATGTTGTAATGTACACCAAATGGGGTACTTTATCATTTCTAAGAAAGACATTTTACCAATTATAAGTAGATTTTGTATAGGGTGGTCAAATAAAATCTTGATTTGATTTGTAATGTTTGTCAAATATCTAATTCTATCAAATTTCTCTTCTTGTTTTGTCAAAGTTTTTATAGTTTACATAGGAATTATTAGTTTGTTGTGGGCTCCTGTGCTTACAGCATCCTGCTTTTCCAAGTAGGTATGTAGCTTAGCAAGTAATAATATTGAAATATTGTTGAAAACATTGTTCACAATTTAAGATAAGGTTTTGGATAATGTAAGTTTTTGTATGAAGGTAATGGCAATATGGTATTGTTTTCCTTCTATTCATAGCATTTGTATTGTTCCGAGTTGTGTAAATTATCAGTGACATCTACTATATTTAAGTAAACTAGGAAATGGCTTTACCATTCAAATAACCAAGGCATTGAGTACATGGTGACAATTGTACGTACCTGTGTAATTTGTTCTTGGGATATAAAATTTTCTTTATAGTGTTGTAATGTACTCTGAATGTGGTACTTTATCATTTTTAAGAAAGACATGAATTTAGTTATGGTATAGCTGAGCTTTTTCTATGACAGTAATTGAAACTGGTGTACTTTTTTTATTAATTTCTTTTTGAAGTTACACTGTGCTCTCTAATTGACAAATTTGTGTATAATTGACTTAGTAAGATCAGGTTCTTTATTGCATTAGTCAGTGTGCATACATTACTTAACCTAGAATTAGAACAGTCTTACTGTATTGAAATTATACTATAGTCCATTTCTTTTAGCGATGCATATTTGCACCGACTCGCAGCGGTGCCCTTTTAGCTCGGAAAAGTTTCCTGATCGCTGATTGGTTAGAATTATCTTGTCCAACCAATCAGCAATCTGGAAACTTTTCAGAGCTAAAAGGGCACCGCCGCGAGTCGGTGCAAATATGCATCACTAAAAGAAATGGACTATAGATTCACAGTGAAAGGTAGGGCAAGTTCATGTATGCATTGGTATAAAAAGGGGGTAATTCCTTTTTGCAATTTATACATTACATCATTGAAATTCAGCTACAAACCAAGGGGTTAAGTTAATTAAACCTTTTACTGTATTATTCATATATTTTTCACTACATTTTCTTATTTTTCATCCCAGACTGCAAGATTCAAAGAATTGGCTCCTTACGATGATGACTGGTATTATACTCGCGTTGCAGCCATTGCTCGTCACATTTACATGCGCTCCCCAGTTGGAGTAGGCACCATTAGGAAAATTTATGGAGGTGAGTACTCGCATTATTATTATTATTATTATTTTCTTTTTTTTTTTCGCCTTGGTATAATTTTTTTTTATGATCTTTTAAAATGAAGGTTCTTATTGTATTGCTGTCAGATCATATCTACTGTTGTTAACTGTCAGGTTATATATTATTTGTATAGTTTTTGTCATTGCCAACTCCTAAGTTTTCTTAGAAACTATATTTTGTATGAATGTATAAAGTTGGAATTGTTGAACACTACCAGGGATATCTTCAAATAAAATTGTAAGGAATGACTTGACCATGGTATAAGTCCAGTGTTATTAGATATTGAAGAAAGCTGTAAAACTTATTACTGTATTAAAGCTATCTCTTGTTAATTATATATTGATTGTACATATATGAATGTATGTGTGTGTTCGTGTTTCTTCATCATCATTAGCTGTTGCTAGTGTGTGTATATTCGTGTTTCTTCATCATCATTAGCTGTTGCTAATCCAGTACAAAGTCCTCAGATGTGGCCTCCCACTCGCAAATTTTCTTTGTTCGTCAATTCATCGTCTTCTCTTCCTTGTTCCGTTTAGTTTGTAATCTCTAGGGACCCAATTTATTTTCTGTCATTCTCATTATATATGTATAGAGGTAATATTTTACACTAAATATGTAACAACCCATTTTCTCCTTCACTGAATATGTAACAACCCATTTTCGCCTTCACTGAATATGTAACAACCCATTTTCGCCTTCACTGAATATGTAACAACCCATTTTCTCCTTCAGGCCGCAAAAGGAATGGCACTGCACCCTCCCACTTCTGCCGCAGCTCGGGAACAGTTGCCCGCAAGGCACTACAAACACTGGAAACATTAAAAGTAGTGGAAAAGGCACCTAATGGTGGCAGGCGACTAACATCACAGGGTCGTAGGGATCTAGATCGTATTGCTGCCCAGATGAAGGCAAGTGCCAAGGCCAAGCTTGTACCTGCTGTTATTGGAACTGAATAAAGTCCTTGAATAAGAAAACTGCATCTCATTCGAAAACTGCATCTCATTCACGTTACCATCTTATTTATTCCAACATTATTGATAATAGATAAGAAAATAATTTGCTATGGTTGAATGCTTTCTTGGAAATAAATTTATTAAGTCCATTTTGGAAACTTGAACTAGCAGTTCTATTGTTAGCATCCTTATGCTGAGTTTTACTGAATTAGTGTATAGTAGTAATCATTACTTGTTCAAATTGTTGGGTAGCCATTTCCATGTTATTTGACTGCTCTATAAGACGCACTGTAAACACTCCCGAGGTGGATGAAGCTGAAATATACCTTTCTTTCCTCAAAATTTGATCTACCTGTTGACATCTTAATGTGACCTGCAACTTGAAAAGTTTTTCCCCACATAAAATTCATTTATTTTCATGTGTAGGAAGAATTAACATTTGTTTAAGCACGAATACAAACCCTTGTCCTTTAATCTGAGTACTTATGCTTTCAACGAAGCTGATATTGCTATTGAAATTTCTAATTAGTGGTCGGTAGTTACTCTTGGTGGGGTAATACTACCCAGACAAGACCGATTGTTCAGCAGTTAGATAGTACAAGACTGTACTTTCCTCATGGTTGAATAGAAGAGTTTTGGCTATGGTGAGCACCTCTTCTGGAAGGACACTCCAAAATTAAACCATCGTTCTCTAAGTCTTGGGTAGTGCCATAACCTGTGTACCTTGGTTTTCCACGCACCTTGGGTAGGGTAAAGTTCTCTTGCTTTAGGGTACACTCACGCACACTGCTATCTTATTTTTCTTATTTTTTTTTTAATTTATTTTTTATACTTCATGAAATATCTCTTAATTATACTGATATTGAAATATTTTGATTGTTTATTTTTTTTTCCTCACTGGGCTATTTTTCCCTGTGAAAGCCCTTGGTCCTATAGCATCTTGCCTTTCTAAGCTGTGGTTGTAGTTGGCTAGTAATGATAATAGTGCCATCAATTTGCTGTTTGAATTCCTTTCTTTATTAGATAATTGCGTGTTTGTAGATTGTCATTGACGAAGAGTATTTGGAGGGAAGACAGATTTCCAGTGGTCCGCTCTAGCTCTAACAATTTTCTTTGCAAACTTGCTTATATGACCTGGTGATGACTACATATTACCAAAGGGGTTCGTAATTCTTGAAAATCTGTGCTCCATTGTAGGAAGGGGGTTTAACAAGCAGATTGTGCAGCAGAAGTCCAACCGCACCCCCCCCCCCCCTCCCTCCTTCAATGTCATTCTTTACCTGTAAAGCTGCAAATGACATCATTTTGTTGTCTCATAGTTTCTGTGACCTCTTCCCTCTTGGAATGCCCTCATTGCCTTAAACAATGCATAGGAAAACTTTGGGTTCCTCCTCACCTTTGTTTCCTCACACTGGCAGTCGGGATTGAAGGGCCCCACCTGTCTTTTCCCCTTTTGGGACGAAGGAGTCCTAGACCAATTGACGAGAGTTGCATACATATGACTTTTCCCATTCCCTTAACGCCCTTCACCAAAGACAAGATACTTTAATGACATCTCAAAGCATCGGACTCTTTTGTGTGTAAGGCCTTTTCTGTTCATTCCCACGAGAGCGTGAGAGTAAAGAGTTTGTTTGCCAGTGTGTTTCATTCATACCTGAAGACTTCTACTACGAATACATTTGAGAAATGTCCCACTCACTTGATTTCCGTGGATGTATTCGGGAGATGTAAGGGCACCAATTCTCCAACAGGAGGGATAACGTGAATTTTGGCATACTATTAAATCTTATGACTATGCCAGATAACTGCACGCGACTTTCTTTTATGAAATTCTGCCATGCTCCAAGACTAGACAAGGATTACATCCAAGAAGCTCAATTGATAAGAGCTGCATATGTGTGACTTTAACGTTTCCCCCCCTTGCAAGAGGCACGTATTGAGTATACAAAGCTCATGCACCCACTACTAGTGCTCGGTTCTTATGAGAGCAACCCCCACTATACCATAAGGAATAAGGCTACTACGCTGCTTTCTGCTTGCTGAACATTTGACTTCTCTTCCCTCGGGGGAGCGAGAAGCAGTGCATGCCGTGATTACAACTACCTGAGCTCAACCACAGGGAAGGGGTCTGAAACTCTTCAAAGGACCACGCCCTCCTACCAACAGTGCAAGGTTTGGTAAGAGATCCATCGGGACTTTCCAGAGACGCTTTTTCAACTTTATCGCCACAGTTCATTGATATCAGCACTGAAAACCCGTAATATCCTACCATGGACGCCACTTCTATGTTTGGTCTGGGAGCAGTTTATTTGTACTTTGATTGTTTGCAGTCGTATACTTCACCACAAGCCGAAACTTGACAGTCCCTAAGAGGCAGAAAAGTAAAGGGCATATCAAGACACTGAAGCCACTTTACCAATGGGCCTTTGGGCTCTGAAGGAACACTGGTTAAGAGAGATATTGTCTAAGTCTTCCGTACAGTCTTTTATGCCTTTACAGTTAAGTTGACTGAAGCCAGGTGACAAACTTTATTTCCGTTCAAAGGAAAACGGAAAGTATTGTACAGTGCTATCTGGAAGAGGCCGCCCCATTTAAAATGAAAGATAAGTACATTAATACCCTATGAATTTTGATATAGCCTGTTACGAATATAATGCTAAGGAGGAAAGCCATCTTGGAGTGGGATGCATCATTCAATTCGAAATGCAGAGAATACTACATTAATAAACTGTTTCTCAAGATATTTTGTAAATATTCTTTCTAAATCTCAACAGAGTTACTGTGTGTGTAAATAATTGTTGAACTTAGAGTTTATGTCGAGTGGGCTATTTTTTCGTCATGAAGTGTTAAGGAAAAAATAATTGGTGTTCAATTATTCTTTAGTTTCCGAACTTTACTTTCTTATTACTAATGATGTGTAATTGATGCCGGAGACCAGTTTGTAAATTGACAGTTAGTTTGTTACCTGATGCATTCAGTTTATGCTGTTCACAGCATGGATCCATGTTGTTCATTTAAACCACAATTTAACCCTGTGACAATTGTAAAATTAGCCAGCTGATTGGTCTAGTTAAACTATATAATTGTAGTATTCTAATAATTATGGGCGAATATTTTTATTGCAAAAGATATTTGACCGAGAGTAAGTTTAGGTTGTGACCTTACCTGTCATATCAATATACACCAGGAAGGAAGACGATGTAAGTAACATTAATACTTTTAGCATGGTATGGTATGGAAAGATTCTGCACTAGCTCCAGTTATTACTTAACCTTTGTATGGGAAATCTACCCATCATAGCGGAATTCAATTTTATGGTTGATTTGATGATGTTCCATTGGGGATTTAGGTCTTTTAACTCTAATCTAAACATTTTTTAATTCATCAGTTATTGACCACATGTTAGATACTATTCTTGGCTCTAAAATGTAACAGAAATTGAATGTAAAATAAAAGTTCAATGATGAGCTTAAGAAATAAGTTAAGAAATAAAGATAAATTTCAGTATATAGTGAGTAGAGAGCACTGTTTGTGTATATCAATTTAAAATTCTTTATTGAATTGATTCAAGTACAGTACAGTAATGTATAAGGATAAAGTTTATATTTGATATTTTTTCTACCAGCGGTTGAGTCCCTTGTTAGGCTGGGAGGAACGTAGAGAGTAGAGGTCCCCTTTTTTGTTTTGTTTCATTTGTTGATGTCGGCTACCCCCCAAAATTGGGGGGAAGTTCCTTGGTATATGTATGTATGTATTAAAGTAGAAGTGAACTAAATATTTTATACATTAGCATTGAGTTGAGATTCATGAATCACAAATTTCTAAATCTGAAACCCTCAAGAAGTTAGGTTTTACGTATGATTATTGCAGGTGTGGTTATCCTATGCAATGACAGTTCAAAGATAGTTATAAAACAAATCTCTTGCTACTATAAGATGCTCTGCTGTATATGATTGTCATTTTAAAGTACTTTATATACATTAATGTAATGGTTGATGTACTCGAAATGGAATGCTAGACTTTTTATTTACACCCCTTTACTTCAAAAAAATAATGTTGAATTTTACAAGATGTTTCCTATTAATGTTGCTCTTCAATGTAAGCTAGATATTAAGATGATTACTTTACTGTACTTAAATTATGCTATAGTACCTTATATTAATTAATTTCTTTGTTTAGGTTTGGAAACCTGTTTATCAATCTTATTTTGCTCTTTTGGCAAGTTAATTTGAACTTCATGAAAGTTTCCAAAAGGGTTATTTGAATGGACCAATGGAAAGCAAAGAAAACAACAATTAATTATGGAATAATGTAATAAATTTAAACTCTAATTTTAGGGACAAATTAGAGGGTTTCAATGGTATAGTTTCAATTCATTAATGCACACGTGTAGTTAAAACAAGTGTGATTCATTTCATCTGAAGTATTTAGATTTTGAGCCACTTTATATTACAGTATTTTGAAATCACAGTCAAACCTTTACCAGAAAGAGCATGATGTATATATGCATTTATTTGACTGGCTTGATTATTAGGCTTTGGACTTTACTGTCATCCATTAAAGGATTATTTTGCAGACCTATCCATATTTCATTACACGTACACAATCACTATAAATTTACACTTCAAAATCAGTAGTACTTAGTATTTATAATTATATAAGGTGTAAATATTTGAGATGAAAAATACAGAGTACAAACACAGTATTTTTATATATACCAAATTCATAAAGCACTTGGCTTAAGTTATGTAATGAAAAGTGACAAGTTAAACTAAAGGCTTGAGATTATATTTTGGTTTTAAAGTACCGAAGTATCTGCTTGGCTACATAACCCAAATTTCAAATCTTTTTTTATCATTAATCTTTACATGTCTCAACTTTATAGGCTATTGATAAACGCTAACGAAATAAGAGCTACCTATTTTGTAATGAGCAGAAATGAGGATGAACAACATATTGGTGTATGTGTGGTCCACAAAAACTATGTACTATAAATATACTTTCATTGTTGTGTGCATTTATTACCATATGAGTAAGATACATTTAAAGTTTTAGGAAATATAGAAACAACCAAAAAGGATGCATCTCAAAACTACCTTTAATGTGAAAACTTGATTAGTTTTAAATTTCTAGATATATAGAAACTTTGGTGCCATTACAGTAAGTATGTGGCCTACCATTCCAGCGTGGTCTACAATATTCTGTTAATTGGATAGTAAGTGGTACCCTAAAATACAACAAGGGCATACATCCCTTAGTACATACATACATATACCAAAGGCACTTCCCCCAATTTTGGGGGGTAGCCGACATCAACAATGAAACAAAATAAAAAAGGGGACCTCTACTCTCTACGTTCCTCCAGCCTAACCAGGGACTCAACCGAGTTCAGCTGGTACTGCTAGGGTGCCACAGCCCAACCTCCCACATTATCCACCACAGATGAAGCTTCATAATGCTGAATTCCCTACTGCTGCTACCTCCGCGGTCATCTAAGGCACCGGAGGAAGCAGCAGGTTATCCCTGCGTGTCGTAAGAGGCGACTAAAAGGGACGGGACGAGGGGCTGGGAACCCCCTCTCCTGTATAAAAATCCTACGAGGCATCAACATCCCTTAGTATTCGATAATAAACAAGCCTATATGATAATGACCTCAAAGGAAATAAACACCCTGGTAACAGGGATTTTTAGAATGACTGGTAACCATGAACGCCTTGTCAGCAAGTATTTTGTGGTTATCTAGATTATATGATTAGTCAAGTCACTAGTTCAATTGGCTTTTACTTTCCTCGTAATTTTACATAATCTTGCTCCTCTGCTCTAGTAGGATATGTTGCAGTAATTAAGCCATATGGGTAAAGATTTCAGCTTTATTTTGATTATCAAAATGATCAGTTAAGTTCAAGTCAAAAATATACATATAAGAATATTCTAGTGAGGTAGGATACATTCAAATCTGGTAGGCCACATGTTATACCAGGGTCAAAGTGGTAGGAAACATTCTGTACTGACACCAAGAATTTAAAATTAGTTTATATAATATGAAATGTTGAGGGGAATAAGGATCTGTATATAACTAAAATTGGATATTTTATGAAATTATAATTATTTTTATTACTAGCTAAGCTATAACACTAGTTGGAAAGGCAGGATTCTATAAGGGCTCTAACATGGAAAATAGCCCAGTGAGACAAACAAATAAGTTGGCATAAAAGTGAACCCTTAAGCAAGAGAACTCTAGCGGAAAACCATGGTACAGAGACTATGTCACTACCCAGGAAAAATAAAATAATGGCTTGATTTTGGAGTGTACTCACAGAAGAGCGGCTTACTTTAGCTGAAAAGTCTCTTGACTACCCTTGATGCCTTAAGTAGGAATCAGCAACATAACTATTAGTGCAGTAGTGCAGAAGAATTTGACAAGTGTATGAGGAAAGCGGAGAATGTATAACTAAAGAATAGGCCAGATTATTCGGTGAATGTGTAGATTAAAGATAAATGGACTATAACTAGAAAACGGTCAATATTCTAGCCCGTCAAAGGACCCAGTAACTACTCAATAGCCTGTGTAGTGTTGTATCTCAATGGGTGGTTGGTAGTGGTGCCTTGGTCAACCGACTACCTATTCTGTCCATTTGTTTCACAGGTCACAACTTCATAGGTTTTTTTTTATACGGCCGAAAATCATGCAAACCTGGAGTTAGTAGCAGGTATAGTTTACATATATTAAATCACATGAACCTCAAAAGTGCAGCCTTTCACAGATAGTCTTAACAGAAGGACAGATGTTGATGTAAATATTTGAAAGAAAATGGACCTCTCACACATTCATGGTAAGGTATATATAATTACAGCCCATATTTCATCCATCACTCTTCCTACTTTTACATCACAAGAAATCTGCATGCAAGACAGAGAACACTACTTGGTTGATAATTGTAAAAAAGCAAATGTGGGTATGTGTGTGTACACACACACACGTATATATATATATATATATATATATATATATATATATATATATATATATATATATATATATATATATATATATATATATATATATATATATATATATATTATTTGTAAGGATTTTCTTACATGATATAACGATCATCAAACAAAATATAAATACTATTGCAGCTAAAATGCAATTTGGGTTTTCATATTACGCGCGGTGTCGACGTCTTAAGTCACATGATAGTGAAGAAGAAGAAGAAGAGATTACAGCCAAAAGTAAACAAACCTATTCAGCGTTGCCAGATATGGGAGTTTATCCCTAGATTTAGAGATTTTGGGTGTCTAATGGGGACATTCTGTACAAATTTCTATGAAGAAACGAAAATTAGTAAATCTTTATATTGTTCCAATTAGTTTACTTGCTCTCTATATGAAGTATGGTGAGTAATTTCTATATGAGTAAAGCCTACATGATCAGAAGAAAATATATTTGTGGAAATGGGGATATTTGGGTTATTTTGGGGATTTTTTATCATGAGTTTTGGGGATTTTTACACTAACCCATCTGGCAACACTGAACCTATTTTGTAAATAATCATCGCTATCCCGGAATTGAGTTCAACAAACTCTGGGTGTAAATACCCTATTACAACAGGTAAGATATTTAACTAGTTGTTTAAGCAATAACAATGTTTGGTTTTAACTGCCAATTAACGCAGCTAAGCCGTTAATGTATTTAGACTGTTTTTGTCATAACTTAAAGTATTCCCGAGCAAACGGATTACGATAGTACCGTAGATTCTTAGATTTCTTTTATATTGGTGATATTTAACCGATATTTATGCTACCACGTGTTCATTAGGGAGCGTCAATAAATTGATGAACAAAGGTCAGTTCAGCGTAGAAAAATTAAAGTATTATATTTTACCAAAAGGGATATGGCCTAACTTGAACTACCCTCAGTGTCCCACTTAACCTTAACCTTGGTCTGCGTGTTCTTACTGTCGCCCCTGTATGAGCCCTTTGGTTACCGGGGGGTGTATGTATGATAGCGGCCACCTGTATGTATTGATATGTCTAACTTAGAATGCGGCAGTGTAAGGGGAGTCGTAGCGGCCCCCTGTTAGGTAAGTAGGTAAGGACACGTCTTGTAGGGTAGGCTAGAGGGGAAAGCTTAGGTTAGTTGATGTCCATTTTTCATGAACGTGTGAGCAATTGCCCGCCGATATACAAAGTTTCCGGTTACCTTTCCATACAATGCCAAATTATGCAAAGCTATTTTTTCCTGTATTGCTTTTTCATACTTTTTAGTAGTTACTCCATTTTTTAATTTAGTATATATTTTGAATATATATCAAATGGGTAAAGTTTTACAATTCTACAGGGTATCATTTCGAACAGAAAATATATGTTTTCCTGTATGTTTTCCCCACCCAAAACCCCGAGTTCCCACTGTGGGTCCCCCATTATCGGTGGATATAGATATATATATACATATATATATTTCTGAAACTATTTATTTCCGACAGGAACGAGTGTCATTTTCTTTTCTAAGAGAACGGACCATTTTCTATAGGAATAAGTAGTTTTTTTTCCTTAGGTTACATTACCCTGTAATACAGTACAATAATACCCCAAATTATGCAAAGCTATTTTTTCCTGTATTGCTTTTTCATACTTTTGAGTAATTACTCCATTTTTTAATTTAGAATATATTCTGAATACTTATCAAATGTACGCTGGCATCACAAACTATGTTGACGATGTCAATTCCAGGCCGTTTAGTCAGAAAACCAGGCTAGTTTTTGTATAATCCTATAATTTTTTTGAATTTTAATTCATTTCCTATGTGGCGAATTTTTAAATTATGAAAAAGTAATATAGGAAAACAGTATATTTGCATACTAATTTGGTAGTATATAGAGAGCGTGGTCTTATAAACAAATACCGGTTACCTTTACTTAAGTTTCTGATGGGTGTGTCTGCCATTCCACAAAATGCTTGTATATTAGGTGGAGCCTTTGTATAACCATGGACAAGACCTCGTGCATAAAACACCACCTAACCTAACCTACAAGTTGTGTCCTTACCTAATGAAGGACTAGTGCCCTCCTGCGAACCCCTTTAGACTGCCACAGTCTCAGCAATAGGGTTGAAAATTAGGGAGTAATGGGATATGGGTGTCATCATATATACCCCCCATTAACTTACCTAATTATGTAAATATTAGTACTATAGTAAATGATTACCTTTATTTTTCAATATTAAACTTACCCGATAATCATGTAGCTGTCAACTCTGTTGCCCGACAGAATTCTATGGAGGGATACGCCAGCTATCACAATACTAGAAGGGGGTGTACTTACCAGCGCCACCTGTGGCCAGGTACTCAAGTACTTCTTGTTGACACCTCCTCAATTATTCCTCTGTCGTGCTTCTGACGAGACGTTCTGGGATACGCTTATGTTCTTGGAGTATTTTCACGACTTTGGTGAAGTATTTCTCTTTGATTTCGGCTGTCGCTTTACTGGAAACTTCTATTTTAGCTTAGTTAGCTTTTGGAATTAATTTGATTAATTTTGGTGACGAAGAGAGTATGAACTCTCGTTCACCTTTCAATGGCCGACCCTTCCCTTAGACGGAAGTGTTGGTGTCTAAGAGAGTATAGACTCTCTTTCTTAATTTTGCTTAACAAAAGTTATAGATTTATTTTATATCTCTCCGCCTCTTATAGGCCTCTTCGATTAACTTCCTTTTATTATAAACTTATTAAAATTAATTTTTATATTTGTTTATATTCGACCTTCCTAATAGTAGGCGGTCTTTTCTTGGTACCGAAGTTAATTATCGTGAGCCCGTCATTTCGGTTTTACCCGTTAACATATTATGCTATTTTAAGGTCTTGAAAGAATTTCTTTGATAGTCTCGTACTTTTTCAAAGTTGAACTAACGTTTTGTTTGTCTCGGCAGTTGTTGACGTTCAGAACGTTTCAACTTGCACTCTATCGTTACGATAGAGAAAGAATGTTCACGGTTTCACATTGCAGTAAGAGTAACCGTGTCTAGCGTTTTGTTCATTCTTTCTTAACTTAATGGTTTTGATCCTAATAAGGAACTTTTCTTTTTGGGAAATATTTCAGTTTTTTTTTTTCCTTTAACAATAATATGTTTTAACGATATATATGATTGGGCTCTTCTCTCAGGTTCTAAGTCAAGAGAGAGAGAGATAGAGACGGAGGGAGAAAGAGGATAAACGTTTCCCTCAAGCCTGCCAGGCGTACGAGTAACGTCGTTATCGTTTTGCTCTAATCCCTAGTCTCTTTAGGGGAAGAAACTAAACGTTTCTAGAGTGATCTAGTGTTTAGTCTCTTTCCAGCCACTGAATTTTCTTTCATTAGATTTTTCTGTTACATTGTAATTCTGTTTTCGCAATTACTAACTTTTGAGAAGGATAGAATTGCGTGTTTCAGGTACAAACCACTTAAAGTTTCGAGTTCAGTGAAATAAGTGCAAACAGAAATCAAAGTGATAAGTGATTAGCGCAAAGTATGTCAGTGTTATGCGTGAGGGTACTTTTGTGCGCGCCAGTCGTCCTCCCAGTCCGGGACCTCTTGCAAGCTCCCAAGCCCAGGGGAGAAGCAATGTCGAAGGGCAAAGGGTTCGGCAGGCCTTGATCGGCGCACAGAAGTATCCTCGGTGGTTGTGGGCGTGTCTTACCGAGACCGTCACTCCCACCCGCAGACGATTGAGCCCTTATTTTGCTCGTCTGCAGAAGAGATTTAGAGGAGAAAATAAAGGCAGAGTAACGCTGGTCTCAGGTCTCAAGACCTCTTAAACGTAAAGTCCAGACCTATGCCAGACGTACGAAGTAAAGTTCAACAACCCGGATGCAGTCATTGGGTTAGCTCTGACTCTCCTCAGTCATCAGTTTGTCGGGCTGAGAGTGCGCCTACACTCCCCCCGCCTATGCTCGCTCCGCCTGATCACAGTACCACCTGCCAGGCGTACGATGTTGTGGACTCTACTACAGTCCATGCAAGCACAGCTTTCGGACCTGATGCGTGAGTGTCGTGCTGAGAGTGTTGCACCTCCTCCTCCTCCTGCACCGGTGGTGCACCAACCGCCTGCACCCGTTCAGCCTGTGCTGCACCCGCCTGCACCGGTGGTGCACCAACCGGCTGCACCCGTTCAGCCTGTGCTGCACCCGCCTGCACTCGCTGCACCCAGTCGCAGCACCATCTGCCAGGCGTACGATGTTGTGGACTCTACTACAGTCCATGCAAGCACAGCTTTCGGACCTGTTGCGTGAGTGTCGGGCTGAGAGTGTTGCAACTCCACCTGCACCCTTTCAGCCTGTGCTCAACCCGCCTGCACTCGCTGCACCCAGTCGCAGCACCATCTGCCAGGCGTACGATGTTGTGGACTCTACTACAGTCCATGCAAGCACAGCTTTCGGACCTGTTGCGTGAGTGTCGGGCTGAGAGTGTTGCACCTCCACCTGCACCCTTTCAGCCTGTGCTCAACCCGCCTGCACTCGCTGCACCCAGTCGCAGCACCATCTGCCAGGCGTACGATGTTGTGGACTCTACTACAGTCCATGCAAGCACAGCTTTCGGACCTGTTGCGTGAGTGTCGGGCTGAGAGTGTTGCACCTCCACCTGCACCCGTTCAGCCTGTGCTCAACCCGCCTGCACTCGCTGCACCCAGTCGCAGCACCATCTGCCAGGCGTACGATGTTGAACCTCTTTCTGTGTTCGCTGTTCCCAGTGTTGTTCAGCCTCAGCCTTCTTTAAGGCAACCTTCGGTTTGGGATCAGGAGGATTACTCCACTCTTCCTCCTCCTCCCCTGGCTGCTCCACCGGTGGTGCAACTCTCGGTGGAGGTACAACCTCTTCCACCTGTGAGTCAGTCTCCTCAGCTGCTGCACCGAGCTCAACCCGTGCACCCTGATCCTGCGCCTCAGACACCTCTGCTTGCGGGAACTTTACCTTGTTCTGCGCAACCTCGGTCTCTTCACGCTCCACTCATACCACAGGAACAGGAACTTTCTGCACCTTCCACTGTTGTTGTTCCAGCTCGTTCTGACTCTGCTGTTCAGCATACCTTACCTCCATTTTCAAACCATGGCAAAAATATGAATCATGAGTTATGAATGTAAGGTAAACATTATGTTGATTTTTAAACCCCATGCAAGCATGCATAAAGCACTCTAGCACTGGTCATGGAATTTCTGAGAAATGTTAAACGCCATGCACACGCTCTGCTTTCCTTACAGCAGGCTCTGCTTACAGCAGGCTCTGCTTACAGCAGGCTCTGCTTACTACATGCTCAGCATTCAGCATGCTCTGCATTCAGCATGCTCTGCATACAACATGCTCTGCATACAGCATGCTCTGCATTCAGCATTCTCTGCATACAACATGCTCTACATACAGCATGCTCTGCATACAGCATACTCTGCATTCATCATGCTCTGCATACCTTACCGCATGCTTCTCAACATATCTTGGGTTGTTGCCAACTCACTAGACTGTCAAGCAGTTTCATAACGTTGCCTTCTAGTCTGCTGCTTTTGCACCAGTGAACCCTCACTCAGAGAACTTAGCTTTTCTAGGATAAGGTCCCTGTAGATGAGAAAGTTCTTTTCTCCCTCCTTCTGATATTCCCTTGAGGACTCTGTCATTTGGAGGGAGCCTTTAGCTGCATAACCTCTTATGGACTTTTATTTAAGCATAACATGCTTACAGGGAAGGTAATGGTTCCACTTCAGCCGCTAATCCCGTCTGTTACCACACCTGCTCCCATAGACCTTGAGCTGTGTTGCATGACATGCAGTCCAAGCTTAGTCCTTGTTAGAGGATTTTTTGTTTACGGAGTCAATGTGTCAACAACCAACAGAAGGGACTTGTTGTGACGCAGTGCGGCAACCTCAGCAACCCGTTAAGGAGTTGTCTGTACGACCCAGATAGTCTAGACAGATTCGGGTTGTCACTGTACTTCCTCGCTTGCCCATGATTGACAGTTTACAGACTGTGCAGCAGTATCATGATCTTGTGTCCGGCTCCGTCAGACGACTGGCTTTTAAGAGCTCCCACAAGTCATCGCTGTCTGGAGATTTTCAAATGGACTATGGATCTGACCAAGGAACTGGGCCTCCTGGTCAATTTTGAGGAGTCTCAGCTCGTTCCATCCCAGACCATTGTTTCCTTGGGTATGGATCTTCAGAGTCGAGCTTTTCGGACTTGTCCGTCGGCCCCAAGGATCTTCCAAGCCCTAGAATGCATCCAGAGCATGCTGAGAAGGAACCGATGCTTAGTCAGGCAGGGGATGAGTCTAACAGGGACACTTTCATCGCTGGCCCTGTTCATCGAGTTAGGGAGACTCCACCTCCGCCCCCTTCAGTATCATCTAGCTGCTCACTGGATAAAGGACATGACGCTAGAGACGGGCTCAGTTCCTGTTTCCGAAGAGATGAGGTCTACTCTAACGTGGTGGAAGAACAGCATTCTTCTCAAGGAAGGTCTACCTTTGGCTGTTCAGACCCCCGACCACCGTCTCTTCTCGGACGCATCGGACACGGGCTGGGGTGCGACACTGGACGGACAGGAATGCTCGGGAACATGGAATCAGGAGCGAAGGACACTTCACATCTATTGCAAGGAGTTGTTGGCAGTTCATCTGGCCTTGATAAACTTCAAGTCCCTCCAGCTTAACAAGGCGGTGGAGGTGAACTCCGTCTACACCACAGCCTTGGCTTACATCTCCAAGCAGAGAGGGACTCATTCGAGGAAGTTGTTCAAGATCGCAAGGGTCCTCCTCATTTGGTCAAAGATCGAAAGCTCACGCTGGTAACGAGGCTCATTCAGGGCGATATGAATGTCATGGCAGATCGCCTCAGCCGTAAGGGTCAGGTCTTCCCCACAGAGTGGACCCTTCACAAGAATGTTTGCAGCAGACTTTGGGCCCTGTGGGGTCAGCCAACCATAGTTCTATTCGCTACCTCGATGACCAAGAAGCTCCTCTTGTATTGTTCTCCGATTCCAGACCCAGCAGCAGTTCGCGTGGATGCCTTTCTGCTGGATTGGTCCCATCTCAACCTGTATGCATTCCCGCCGTTCAAGATTGTCAACAGGGTACTTCAGAAGTTCGCCTCTCACAAAGGGACACGGTTGACGTTGGTTGCTCCCCTCTGACCCGCGAGAGAAGGGTTCACCGAGGTACTGCAATGGCTGGTCGACGTTCCCAGGACTCTTCCTCCTAGAGTGGACCTTCTGCGTCAACCTCACGTAAAGAAGGTACACCCAAACCTCCACGCTCTTCGTCTGACTGCCTTCAGACTATCGAAAGTCTCTCAAGAACTAGAGGCTTTTCGAAGGAGGCAGCCAGAACGATTGCCAGAGCAAGGACGACATCCACTCTCAGAGTCTATCAGTCTTAATGGGAAGTCTTCCGAAGCTGGTGCAAGGCCAATGCAGTTTTCCTCAACCAGTACCACTGTAACCCAGATTGCTGACTTCCTGTTACATCTAAGGAACGTAAAATCCCTATCAGCTCCTACGATCAAGGGTTACAGAAGTATGTTGGCAGCGGTTTTCCGCCACAGAGGCTTGGATCTTTCCTCCAACAAAGATCTACAGGACCTCCTTAGGTCTTTTGAGACCTCAAAGGAACGTCGGTTGTCCACTCCAGGCTGGAATCTAGACGTGGTCCTAAGGTTCCTAATGTCATCAGGATTTGAACCGTTCCAATCAGCCTCTTTTAAGGACCTCACATTAGAAACTCTTTTCCTCGTGTGCTTAGCAACAGGTAAAAGAGTAAGTGAGATCCACGCCTTCAGCAGGAACATAGGTTTCACATCTGAAACGGCTACATGTTCCTTGCGGCTCGGTTTTTTTTTGGCTAAAACGAGCTTCCTTCCCGTCCTTGCCCTAAGTCGTTCGAGATCCCAAGCCTGTCCAACATGGTGGGGAACGAACTAGAGAGAGTACTTTGCCCTGTTAGAGCTCTTAAGTACTATCTAAGAAGGTCAAAACCATTACGAGGACAATCAGAAGCCTTATGGTGTGCTATCAAGAAGCCTTCTCTACCAATGTCTAAGAACTCAGTTTCTTACTACATCAGGCTTCTGATTAGAGAAGCAAATTCTCATCTGAAGGAAGAAGACCTTGCTTTGCTGAAGGTAAGGACACATGAAGTGAGAGCTGTGGCTACTTCAGTGGCCTTCAAACAGAACCGTTCTCTGCAGAGTGTTATGGATGCAACTTATTGGAGAAGCAAGTCAGTGTTCGCATCATTCTATCTCAAAGATGTCCAGTCTCTTTACGAGTACTGCTACACCCTGGGTCCATTCGTAGCAACGAATGCAGTAGTAGGCGAGGGCTCAGCCACTACATTCCCATAATTCCATAACTTTTTAACCTTTCTCTTGAATACTTTTTATGGGTTGTTCGGTCGGCTAAGAAGCCTTCCACATCCTTGTTGATTTGGCGGGTGGTCAATTCTTTCTTGAGAAGCGCCAAGGTTAAAGGTTGTGATGAGGTCCTTTAGTATGGGTTGCAGCCCTGTATACTTTAGCACCTTTGGGTTGATTCAGCCTCCAAGAGGAACGCTGCGCTCATTAAGGAAGACGAACTTAAAAAAGAGACAGAGTAACGGTTCAATTCGACTTCCTTACCAGGTACTTATTATTTCATTGTTATTTGAGATAACTGTTATATGAAATATGGGATACTTAGCTATCCTTTAATCTTGTACACTGGTTTTCACCCACCCCCCTGGGTGTGAATCAGCTACATGATTATCGGGTAAGTTTAATATTGAAAAATGTTATTTTCATTAGTAAAATAAATTTTTGAATATACTTACCCGATAATCATGATTTAATTGACCCTCCCTTCCTCCCCATAGAGAACCAGTGGGACCGAGGAATAATTGAGGAGGTGTCAACAAGAAGTACTTGAGTACCTGGCCACAGGTGGCGCTGGTAAGTACACCCCCTTCTAGTATTGTGATAGCTGGCGTATCCCTCCATAGAATTCTGTCGGGCAACAGAGTTGACAGCTACATGATTATCGGGTAAGTATATTCAAAAATTTATTTTACTAATGAAAATAACATTTTTATGGTTTTAGTATAATATTAGGGGAGTTTGGAAATGACAATCAAATAGATTTCATGTATCTTGGGTACATATATATAATTTCTTTAATAGTTAGGTTACAGTAAGGTAGGTTAAGTTAGAACTCTTGACTTATTTTTTGAACAGTGACCCAGCTTCCTACAAATGCTTCTAGATTTCTTCAAACCCATTATTTAGAACCCTATAACCTTTAGTTGGTGACTACTAATAATCTGGGTAGGCCTACTTTAGTTTTTTTAAACTCCTGTCAGGTGTTGATCATATTCAGACTTTGATTTTCCTTTTCCATATTTCTGTATTAGTACTGGTAGCCATTTGCAATCAGAAATAGTTATCCTGTCACGAGACTTTTTTTGGGGCAATCTCTTGCCTCCACATCTACTATACAAGCTTGGCCAAGGCACCAAACACCCGTCGAGATACAAACGCTAGAGTGTTATGGGGTCCTTTGACTGGCCAGATACTACAGCATTGGACCCCTCTCTGGAAATATTTAAATTTTTTTATGCCTACACATATAACGAATAGTCTGGCCTATTTTGTCCAGATTCTCCTCTTTCCTCTTTTTTTACCCTGGACAAATTCTTTATCCAATCACAATATAGTCTATCATAGGTCCCATAATTTTTATGACTAGGTCTCAATTCATAACAGTACTGCAGTTGTTTGTTTCACTTATGATATAATGTAGGAGTGGAATCATTCTATACACAAGTTATTCGTTCCTCTCAGAATTCTTAACTGAAAACGAGAAGATTGCGTGTTAGAGAAACGGAAGATGCCGTAAGATTATAATCTTCTTGACTTTAGTGATTTAAGTGCATTATAATTGCAAAGGTAGAGAGAGAGAGAGGTCCACAGGAGTTGAAAACTCCTTCCTCCCTCAGTTAATGAAAGATATCTCACATTAAGTCAGCTTAGGGGGGGTCACGTGAAGTTACAATACAGTATATGTTATGTTTTTCTCCTGGGAATTTGCCACATCTGAGTGTCATACGCAAACTATGAAGTATTTTTATTTGAGATTTGTTGATGTAGGAAAATAGGGGCTGTCGTAAGTAAAGACACAACAATGTAAGTCAGGTTAGGTAATGGACCCATAGGCTGTGACATATCTCTTGATATCCTTACGGTAAAGTTCTAGCACAATGGTGAATTTGGCTGTGGCTCAAAATACAGGACTTAAACTTGTTTTCTGTAACGCTAAGAGTAACCTGTCTTCTTATCTTCATTTTAACCTAGGCTTACAAAAATTATGAGGTAGTAAGAAATCAGAATTGGTCGTAGTGGAATACAGTACCGTACTGTGAATGGCTAGTTGTTATTAGTTCTGATTTTTTAAAGATTGTATTGGGTCCTTCAATGAATATGCAAATGGTAGTAATTGCTGCCTGGTCTTCATGCTGGGAGTGAGTTGAAAATACTATAAGAACACAGTTTCTTTCTGGGTTCCTGAGACCATCAATGTGCCTATCCCTCAACCAGCGAGGGGGTTGGAGGTCCAACTCAGACAAGGGCGCACAAAGTTAGCAGTATTAGGGCCATCTTAGCACTAGGGTAGAACTTTTCATTGGCTTG
Source organism: Palaemon carinicauda (assembly GCF_036898095.1). NCBI lineage: Eukaryota > Metazoa > Arthropoda > Malacostraca > Decapoda > Palaemonidae > Palaemon > Palaemon carinicauda. The sequence continues at coordinate 78,168,953 of NC_090759.1, forward strand.
GCTTGAGTATCAAAGTAGGAGTCTGGTAATGCCAGTCAACCTAAACTGTACCTCCCAATACCTTTGGGAGTATGGCCATAAGTCCAAGAGTAAAGGTTTACCTTTGGTCTGGTGGTGGCTCGACAGGTTATGCAGCCAACCTAGCTCCCTCATGGGACAAGAAGCATCTCATTTAAGATACTGGATTTGGCATAAGCTTAGAAGGAAAGGTAGAATGACAGGCCTTCTAATTTCCTTTTTCCTGTCTCTTAGAGGTGCAGAATTTGTAGCCACTATGGGCCGGACTAGATGTTGGATGCAGGTGAGCTTCATAACTGAGCAACTTTTCTTTAGAAACGGGATTTGGTCAGCATTGCCGCCTCGACCACACTCAATGTGGATAAATGCAGTGTTGTCATTGTAGCTGCATAGAATTTCCGCAAGCATTTCGTTATATTTTTGAGTGACAAGATTTCATTCAGAGTTGACTCTTAGCAGAAGGACGTTTGATTCTAAATTTTGAAATAACTGTACTGTATATTAAGTCTTATTATTCATAGATTAAATTGAAAAAATCATAATCTATATTTTATTTATGATAATTTCGGTTTTAAGCTACCAAAATTAAAGCAATGTTACAAAGTGTGGTTTTTTTTTTTACAAAGAAATGTAGTCGTAGTCAGCATGACCACAGAGATATGCTAGATATTATTGGACCATGTTTTGAGACAAAAAAAACTACAGAACGGCTTCACTGGATCTGTTAGGAAGTACTGTCTCATATAGGCTATCCTCCTCAATAAGTGGGAGGATGGATATTAATTATTTGATCCTTGTTCTCAAAATAGCTACGGATACATTCTTACAACATATCCTATATGGTACGAGGATGCAGGTTATCCTGTGAGTGAGTACCATTTATTCTATTTAGGGGCATAACCTAACGCCCATAGCATCCCTATGCACAATGTTAGGAGATGGGCAGGAGTCATCGCCTTTGCTCCTATATTATTATTACTAGCCAATCTATAACTCTAGTTGGAAGAACAGGATGCTCTGAGCCAAAGGGCCCCAGGAGGGATAGATAGACCAATGAGCGAAGAAATTAAGGAAATGGATAAATTATAGGAGAAGTAATTAATAATTGATATAAGATATCTTAAGATCAGTAACAACATTGAAATGTACACAAGGTAGAGAGACTTATGTCAGCCTGTTCAATGTAAAATCATTCGCTGTAAGTTTAATTTTCTGAAGTTCTAAGGAATACAACTGCCTGATTAGGAAGATCATCCCACAGTCTGGTCATAAGCTATATGATGAAGGGTCAGGAACTTGTACAATTGCTGGGAAGGTTGAAACAGCCAGAATTTGGTTTGTAGGGACTTCTTCCCTCTTAAGGATGAGTTTTCTATTAAAGGAAGATGGTTTGTGTTTGTGCAGGAAAAAATCTCAAATGTTTAAAAGTATTTTGTCCTTTAAGTTACACTTCCTGCCTCAGCCACCTTGTAATTCCCAGGTCAAAAGTGCATATTCTGATTAACATGTGGATGGGTTTTCTCTTATTCTATGTGTTGGTAGTTATAACTTCCTCATGAAGTTTTAATGGCTGTTCGTGCTTTGCAAAGACATACTGTATTCATATTAAAGGACTCAGGTCTGTATAATTGGGGGAAATACAAATTACTTTGAAAAAATTGGGATGTTAATACTGATGCCTGAATTCAAAATAAATAAGATTTAAACTTGTATTATTCCTTTAAATGTGTATTAAAAAACAAAATGCACAATTTTGTCAAGCAATATACAGTACTGTACACTGTACTCAAGAAGTGTCTTGACAGGCTGCCCAAATCCCCCATTGATCATTACAAGAATTCTATTGTATGGTAAGGGTAGAAGAGACTTTCTAGTGATGGTAAGCAACTCTTCTAGAAAAAGGACACTCCAAAAGCAAATCATTATTCTCTATAAGGTAGTAGGTTGGCTAGGGCACCAGCCACCCATTGAGTTGCTATCACTAGAGAGTTATTGGTTCCTTTGACTTGCCAGACAGTACTACATTGGATCCTGCTCTCCAGTTATGGCTCATTTCCCTAAAAGTCTGGCCTATTCTTTACATATTCTCCTCTGTCCTCATACATCGGACAACACTGAGATTACCAAACAATTCTTCCTCGCTCAAGGGGTTAACTACTGCAATGTAATTGTTCAGTGGCTACTTTCCTCTTGGTAAGGGTAGAAGAGACTCTTTAGTTATGGTAAGCAGCTCTTCTAGGAGGACACTCCAAAATCAAACCATTGCTTTCTGGTCTTGGATAGTGCCATAGCCTCTGTAGCATGGTCTTTCAGTCTTGGGGTAGAGTTCTCTTGCTTGAGGGTACACTTAGGCACTCTGTTCTATCTTATTTCTCTTCCTATTATTTTTTTTTCAAGTTTTTATAGTTTATTTTTAAGAAAAATCTATTTTAATGTTGTTACTGTTCTTAAAATATTTTATTCTAGTTGTTCATTACATCTCCTGTAGTTTCCTTATTTCCTTTCCTTACTGGGGTATTTTCCCTGTTGGAGCCCTTGGCTTATAGCATACTACTTTTCCAACTAGGGTTGTAGCTTTGCAAATAATAATAATAATAGTCTTCGGTAATGTCCTAGTATCTGTACCATGGTCTACCACTTTCTCGGGTGAGAATTCTCTTGTTTGAGGGTAAACTTAGGCACATTATTTTATCTATTTCATTATTTCTTTCCTCACAGGCAGTTTTCCCTGCTAGAGCCCTTGGGCATAATTATAGCATCCTGCTTTTCCAACCAGAGTTGTAGGTTAGTTAGTAATAGTAATGATAATATTCGATATGAACACTCGCCTATTTATATGTTTGTGTAGTTGTAACAGGAAACTATGGTATAAACAATAGAAACTGGATTTAAAAGCGATTAAAGTCTTTCTCTCTCTCTCTCTCTCTCTTTGACTATACAGTGGGAAATTAAAGCAACACTTACCTTGCCTTTTTTATATTTGACAAGGTAGGGTACTATATATCTCCTTAATATTTGCAAATTCCCCTATAATGACAATTACTGGTGTTTTATATCAGAAAGTTCCCTTATAATGGCAATTACTGGTGTTGAAAAGGGTAAAGGGGTGACGGCATCTATGGTTATATGCAAGTTAACCCTTTTACCCCTGGGGTATTTGGAAATTTCCAACCCTTAACCCCCAGGGGGTTATTTTTTTCCCAGCACATTTTGCTGTATATTTTTTTTTTTTAAATTAGTCTAACAGCCTTAATTTTGGTCATAGAGAGGTCAGGTTGGTCTCATTCTCTTGGAAAATGCCTGAATTTTCTCAAAAAATTATCAAAATATATGAAAAACAAATTTTTTTAGCATTTTTTTGCAAGGACGTACCGGTACGTCCTTGGGGGGTAAAGGGATGGCTTTTGTGAAACGTACCAGTACGTCCTTAGGGGGTAAAAGGGTTAAGGGAAGTCTCCAGGGTGACATGCAGGTCCAGGAAGCCTCTTGACTCTTGGATAATCGCACAAGGTTGATGCTGTGATATCGGGAGCAGTTACTGATGGTGTAATTGGCTGTGGTCCTGATGCAAAGGATGGGATGGCCACTAAATGCAGTACAGTAATAACAATAAACTTTTATGGTGGGGCGAAGTGGGCTACCCTGAAATAATCAAGTGTACTCACAGAAGGATCTCTTGAATCGTCATAATTTTGGTATTTGATGAGTGAAGGGTAATGACCAGATCCTTGTCTAGCTATTCCCAGTCATGATTGGAATGGTCAGGAAACTCGTTTAGGATGTTGAGTGCTTCTCTGATCAACCTATGCCAACCATGTTCCAAGATAAGAGTAGTGAACAACCCACAGCCTCTAGTTTGCCTATAATGAAAGCTGCTGGTAGGTAGTAGAATGTGTTTCTACTTCATTTATGAATCAGTTGGCTGTGAGGGGCCACTATTTGGGATTCGGCCAGTTTTTCTTCCTATTTGTCGTAGATTCCTATAGTGAGCACAACTGAGCTTCTACTGCTCAGGATCTAAAACAACTGAAGTTGCATCATGCCTGTCTTGTAAATATTTTTTATTCATTGATCTACTGACATGGCTCTGAAAGGTGATATTGTTACCGGTATTTGTTTATGTATTATCGGTTCTTTTATGGGTTTATGAAGAAATTTGATTCAGAAATTGAGTTGGCCTAGAAAGACTGATAAGCAATGGCATTTTTAAATTAAGAATTTGATGTGGTAATCTGTGCTGTACTGAATTTTGTTTTATAATGTTTTGTTATGTGGTATTATTCTTCCGCAGATGTGTTGAAGATGTTGCGGGATTTGACCTCGATATTAGTTGGAGGGTCACGAGGACTTCCCCCCACGCTTGCATTTCTCTTCAAGTTAGCTTGGGCCTCACGTGTTCGTTTACCTCTTCTAATTGCAATAGGATTTATGGTCACGAATATTCATTTACGTCTTGAAATAAACGTTAACATTGAAGTTGGAGAGGATGAACCGCCTCCGGCAGAACAACAACCTCAAAACCAACAACAGCAACTGCAGAGTCAACAAGAAGCGTAGTCATAAACAGGTTAGAATCATGTACTATGTTACTATGTTTAGTAGAGCACAGTACAGTGCTGTAAATTAATCTTGTTGGTTTTCTTTTTATAGATTATACTGTATTGAGTGCATATTTTATTTTTATTTTGTATGATATCACACGAGCTAAGCTTTTTGGTGTTCTGCGAGTCTTTATAAGGACTTAAGTATTGCATTTACTTATTGGAGGGACAAGTGGTAAATCATAATTGTTTATTAATACTGAGTAAGTCATAAATTTTCATTCCAGCATTTGGTAAACTTTACAGATTAAGGAAATTACTAATAACACCATTAGAGGTTGATTTTTTTTATTACTTCACTACTATGCTTTTTGAAGTCACTTGCTTATCATTACTCAATTTGATCTACTTTGAATCTTTAAGAAAAATAGATAAATAGTTGAAGGGGCTGATTTTTACTGAACTAAGCATTAAAAAACTGCACCATCAGCTCTACAAGACATATAAAAATGATAGGTAAAATTAGGTAAAGATTTTAATAATACCTTTAGCCTTCTGGAAATGCTTTAATTGTGGATGGCCTCAGAAAATGACAAGATATATAGCCAATTCAAATCTAGTTGTATGCTTTAATAAGAGTGTAAGACTAACCCATTATAAAAATCAAAGGATATTTGTGGAATGGTGGCCGTCCTGAATTTTAGAATCTTCAAGATATTAAAATCAAGATCAGTAAGATGAGGATTCAAAAAGTTAAGGAGATATTTAAGAAGTAAACTGTGTGTGTCTCCAAATCATGGAATGACTAAGACAAGGTACTTTGTTACCTTGGAAATGTCCCTTTGTTCCGTAACCGAAATACAAACCACGCTACAGTATTTACATAGGGTATTACTTTCGGCGTAGCTGAAATGGTGAGCCATTAGATTTTTAACGAGGGTTAACTACCCCCGCGCTAGTTAGCAGGGGGTAGGGGAGGGGAGGGGTAGCTAGCTACCCCTCCCCCCTCACACACTAGTGAACTGACTCACTTCGCTTTAGGCTCGGACGACGAACGGATGTCTCTGTTCCCGTCCTCGCATGGCAGCCATTTATTTTTTTGTCTACTTAATTACTTATTTTTCTTGTACTCATATATATATATGTAAACATATTTTTATGTTTATGTATATATTTGAGTATAGAAATCAGTAAGTCTACTTTTCAGTGTTCGTGCTGTGTGTGTGTGTGTACGATATCACCGCGTAGCCGCCGGCACTACGATGTGATTTCATGGGCCGCGATCTCTTCCTTGGTCCTTCGGTCGGCTCCTTCCACGGGCGCCGTGGGGAGTCGTCATTGCGGGACTTATTATTTTGTTTCTCCGCTCTCTTCTTTTCCTACGGGGAAGGTGGGGTTCAGCGTAGGAACGCGAGAGTGTAGTTTGACTACGGTCTCTCTCTCTCTCTCTGGAGGTCGTTCACCCTTTTACTACGTTTCTACATACAGTACTACGATAGCTCCTCCGTTCGGGTGTAGTTGCTATGCAGTACTTTTTATCTCAATTATATTTTTATTATAAAATCTAATTGTATTTGTTAACTTTTCAGCTTTTTAGTACGTTTCCCTTCGGGGTTTTTCGTTCTTACTTTTAGTGAACATTCTTTAATGAATTGGATAATTATAACTGTTATAATTCTGTTTTTGTTACAGTTCTCGCCCTTTCCCCTTCCCGTGAGTGTAGGTGGGGTTGAGGGCTTTTGCCTGTTATGTAATTCTTGTGTTCTTTTCCCTCGGGTTTCCTCTTCGGAGTCTTCCCGGGGGAATGAATGTTAACTAATTACTTTTTATTTTCACAGTTAACGATCTGTTTTTCCATTTGCCTAATATGACAACGAAGCAGAGCTGTCTTGCTGGGACTCGGGGAGTCGGCTGTTGCTGCCTCCTCTATAGGACTTCGTCAGGGGCGTGTCTCCTTCTCCTGGAAGTTCTCCCGAGACAACCGACAGCTCTTCAGTTCATCTTAGAACACTCAGGAGGTTCGCCACCTTGGGTGGGTAACTTCCCTTCCGAGGGAGGTTCCCTGCCCAGGTTTGAGTTTCTTTCCCTTTCGGGGGAAACTTCTCTTACCATTAATAATTATGATATGTTCCTGGTCCTCCGGCGGTTTTGCTCTTGGTGCTGAGCGACCGCTTTTGTAACCTTGCTCAAGGGGCTGAGCGGATACATTCTCGGACCATAGTTTTTGTGCGACTATGCTCTTGGTGCTGAGCGGTCTCACCTGCAGCCATGCTCAAGGGGCTGAGCAGCTGCAGGAGCGCTTCCTCGGAGGTTGGCTCCTAGGTCACTGGCTGACCCTTCGGCCCTATGGGCTCCATCTTCAGTCTCTTCTACGAAGTGTTCCTCTCTCGTTCGTGAGAGAGGACACTCATAGAGACTCCTCCTCGGAGGACTCCTTCTGCTGTTGTTGCTGAAGGCTCAGTCCCCTTCGGGGGGCAGCTAGGCCCTACGGTCTCTCCTGCGAGTGTTTCTTCCCCGGGGGCGAAGTTCACCACAGAGACTCCTCTTTGGAGGTCTCCTTCTGCTGTTGTTGCTGAGGGCTCAGTCCCCTTCGGGGGCAGCTGATGCCACGGTCTCTCCTGCAAGTGCTTCTCCCCCTCGGGGGAGTTCACTCCAGAGACTCCTCTTCGGAGGCCTGATGATAGTGCTCCTGCCTGCGGTCGTCTTCATCTTCTCCTCCCCGCAGAGGATCCTCCTGCCAGACCTTCTCCTGGACGCAAGATGCGCAGTGGGCGCCAACGTACCTCGTTTCCAACGAGCTTCGGTCCCTTCGGGGCAAAAGGGCTTACTCCACAATGTGGGTAAGTCCCTTAAGTGCCAGGTTTTTTTTACTGCGCGCCCACGTTTTTTTCCTGCGCGCTCACGCGCAGTAGCGCGCTTGTGCTCTCCTGCTGTGTTCCAGACTTCTCTCCTGCGATCTCCTGTAGCTGAGTCTCGCCGTAGATCTCCTGATCGCCAGTGCTCACCTGCGCGCCAGCGCTCTCCTGCGCCTCTGAAACCTGTGCGCCAGCTCTCTTCAGCTCGCCAGCGCACTTCTGGACGCCTTTTTCCTGCTACGCGCCTTGTGCGCCAAAGGACTCCTGTACGCCCACAATCATCTGCGCGCCCTTTTCTAATGTGCGCAATGCGTGCCAACGTTCGCCCTTGCGCCCACGATCTTTGGATCTAGGCACAGGCAAGGCGATTGTTCCTTCTTTTTACACCCACGATCGCCTGCTCGCCAGTGCACATCTGCGCGCCCTTTCCTGATGTGCGCTATGCGCACCAGCGTTCTCCACGAGCTTCCAGATGTGGGTGGAGGCTAAAGAGATGATTCCTTCACCTCCTCGCCGACGATCTCCTGTGCTCTAGATTTGAACGAATCTCTGAGTGCCCGGGCGCCCACGAGAAGTCTTGTGTACTCGCCCACAAGCGTTCGCTAGTATGCGCAACCTCGCCATCTGGTTCTGCCCCCCGCTGATATCTTCTGGTCGCACAACCGCGCTCCATCAATCTCCTACGCGCCAGCGATCTCCTAGAGATTGCGCGCGATTCTTCGCCTGCCCGCTAGCGTTTTCAACGCACCAACGCGCCCACGCTTCAGATCGCCGTACGCGGCCACGCGTTGGCTCTCCTGTACGTGATCGGTCGCTACGCACCATCGCTCGCCAACGCGCCATCTTCCGCAAAGAACCATCGCTCGCCAATCGCGCCATCGCTCGCCAACACACCATCACCTGCTTACGCATTTTCGATTTTCCGACCGCGCCCGCGCGCCTACGTGCCCGCGCGCCCACGTGCCCGCGCGCCCACGCGTCCTCGCGCGCATGCGCACACACGTTCGCCCGCGCGCGAAGCTACGATTGTACCATCGCGCAAGCGCCAAGGGCGATTTCGACCGCGATTCCCGTCGGGTTTTGCAACACGGGCAACCTGGCGAGTTTTTTTCTGGAGCGCATACTTTCAGATCATCATGGTCATGATCTGTACCTCGTAAGCGCAGAGCATGGCACGTACAAGAGCAAGATGAATCTTCAGAAGAGTCTGGGTAACATTCTTCTCCCTTTTCAGGTAGACCCCATTATCCCTCTTCTCAGGATCGCCCGATCCCCTTCCCTCTAACGGTGGCTGCTGATACTGCCTCTGTCAGTCGTCAACAAAGGGAATACTTCGAGATCATGGGGTAGCCTGATTTAGCTCTTCCTCTCCACCATTCCATGCAACGGGCCTTCCGGGGGTTTTTTCCTCGTGAAACTCTCCGCCCGGCAGGTGACATTCTCGACTTCGGGAATCTTGAACCAGGAGGAAGCCGCAAAGGGTACCAGGCAGGCCACCTCATGGCTGATCGTCGAGCTTGAGTCTCTGGCCATCCGGTCGCGACCCGAGGTTTTATACAAGGAAGCTCCGGGAAGGTTATGGAACTTTCCTCCTCTCGGACACGTGCACCATCGTTTCCCGACACCAAGTGTCGAACTTGGGGACAAACTCGATGTTGAAGCATTGAGATGCAGTGACCGAGAGGTTTTCTCTCGAGGGTCCCTACTGTGGATATCGGCAAACCCAGACACTTCCATCCTTGGAAGGGGCTTGTTTCAGCCCAAGGACAAGGAACGAGCGACTGAGAGGTGGAGGAAATCGTATCATGATTCGCTCCTCCAAGGCGCTTACATCCAGTCCCTACAAGCCTCCAGCGCCTCAACTTCAACTGCCTCGTTCAGCCTAGGACATCAGAACCGGCACGAGCAGCTAGACAAGGTGTCTATGCAGCTTCCTCCCTCCTGTCGGGGACAAAGGGCGAGGAGCCCTCCTGGGAAGGCAATAATCCTATAGGGGGAGGCCTAGGCCGCAAACACTACGATTGGCAACCCCTACCTGCATTCCCCAGTGGGGGGGGGGATACCTGGAGTTGCGCCCTCAAAGTGGCAGCAACTCTGGGCCGATTCCTGAACGATCTCCATGATCAGCCAGGGATTTCGTGTCCCGTTTCGTAGCATCTCTACCTCAGCGAATCCAGTGTCACTGAGCCCCTATGCCATGGGATCGGCAAAGGGGCTAGCCCCTCGGGCAGAGGGCGAGACCATGCTCTAGAAGGATGCTCTCCAAGGTTGTCGGCGGCTCCCCCCCAAGGTTCTTCAAACGACTCTTTCTTGTAAGAAGCGCCTGAAGGCTGGAGTCCCGCCATCGTCCTCTTAGCCCTGAACAAGTTTGTCTTACAAACTTCGGTCAGTAGGGTACAATAGATTCGATCAGACTTTTAGGGAACCACAAGACTTCACGTGCATACTGGATCCGAAAGACAGGTACTTCCAGATCCCAATCCATCCGTCTTTACAGGAAGTACTTGGAATTCAGCCTAGGCAACAGATATACCAGTTCAAGGTGCTGTGCTTCGATCTCTCCACAGCACCGCAGGCATTCACCAGGAAGTTCATCCCGAATCCTCATGTCCACACAGGAGCAGCATCTGCCTTCTTCGCTTTTTGGATGACTGGCTACCCCGGCAGTTTCGGTATCGACCCTTCTTCGACACCGAGACAAGCCTCTGGGACTTTGCCAAGATCTAAGGATCATGGTAAATCTCGAGAAGTTCTCTGTTTCCATCGCTATAACTGTGATATCGAGGCTTGATTTTAGACTCCAATCTCCGTTAAGCCTTCCCTCCAGGTGACAGGATAGCAAGGCGGAGGAGAGTAGTAGAATCTTTCCTCAGGCGAGGAGAGTCTCCAGCCTTTTTCTGGATACGCCTCCTAGGTCACCTTCCTCCTTGACCCCTCTTGTCCCAAACACTCGCCTCAGGATGAGTCTCCTGCTTTGGCGACTCTAGTCCCGGTGGAATCAAGACCACGATTCCCCAGACATTCTGGTCCTATGGGACCTGCGGAACGAGGGATCCTGCAGCGGTGGTTGACCTACGAAGCCTTTGCTAGAGAGTGGATCTTCTCGTCCCTCCTCCCCCATTTGATGCTGTCCTCGGAAGCGTCAAAGAAGGGGGGGGAACGTTCTGAACCAAAGGATCTTAAGCCTATGGCCAGAACTAGAAGGGTACCTCCACATCAGTTGGCTAGGGATGAAGGCCATATTTCTGGCCCGTCAACAGTTCCAACAGGCCCCGGTGAGTCACTCCGTGAGCGACAGCACCACGGTAGTTGCTTATTTCATGAAGCGGGGAGGTACCTTTTCATAACTGTCTTCCCATCTTACAGTAGAGATACTGAGATGAGCCGAAGTCCACTCAATACCACTATCGGCTCGCTTCATTCCGGACAAAGGAATGTGCTCTCCGACAGTCGGAACAGAGCATCGCAGATAGAGAGTACCGAGTGGTCTTTGGAACCCCCAGTAGCCAACGAGCCCCAACCTTGTGGTCCTGTTCGCGACAACCTTGAATTTCAAGCTGTCGCTGTACTTCTCCCCAGCCCCGGACCCCAAGGCACCCTGCCGAGATGTCTTCCCACATCGGTGGGACAACATCGACGTCTACGCCTTGCCACCGTTGGGTCTGAGGGGAAGGGGGTCTCAACAAGACCAGACTATCGGTCAACCTGTCGATGACTCTGATAGCTCCGCAAGGGCATCATGCAGAGTGGTTTCCGGACCTTCTGCATCCCTTTATGGAACTCCCGAGAGAGCTTCCCCCACGACAAGAGCTAAGCAACCACACCACTACATCTACCCCAAGCCGTAGCTCCGCTTTGGCTCCACGCCTGGAGTCCATCCAGCATCTCACAGAGAGAGGCGTTCCGTTCTGCAACAGGTCGCGGAGCGGATGTCTTGACACCTGCGAAGTCATCCGCAGGAGTCCACCAGGCGAGGTGGAGAGTCTTCTGTGGTTGGTGTCGTGGGAGAGGTATCTCTCCCCTCGATGCCACTATCCCAGTGTTAGCGGAGTTATTGTCCATCTGCGGGAGGAAATACGCCTTTGCTCTCGGCGGTAAAGCCTATCACTCAGCCTCAAGCCTGGCCTTCAGGCTCTAAGGTTAGACAATTCCTCCTCGCGGGATCTTACTTCGCTCATACGAAGCTACGAACTTACCTGCACCCAGTCGGAAGTGAGAATTCCTACATGGAACATGGCTCGCGTTCTTAGGGATCTTGAGACTTCTTCCTGTGAACCATTACGCTAGGCATCTGATAGGCACCTGACTTAGAAGACGGTGCTCCAGCTCGCTCTGGCTTCGGCCAAGCGTATCAGCGTACAGTACTTCATGGTCTCTCGTACGACTTCGGCCATTCAAGAAGATAGGGAGAGGTAACGTTCGGGTTCGTCCCTGAGTCAGTTACTAGACTCAAGATCTTGGAGTCCCAAACCTTCGGTTCGACTCCTTCAGGATTTCGCCCCTCCATTCTGTAACAGATGACCCAGGCCTTCTCCTACTATGCCCAGTAAGGAGTCGGAGGTGTTATCGTAAAGAACAGTTGCAGTTCGTCCTCACGTGCAGCCCTGTTTGGGAGCACAGGAAGGACGAAGAGGAGGGTCACCAAGAGTACCTTTGCAGCCTGGATTCAAGGACCATCCATCTCGGCCTGAATCCAGACCCTCTTCCGTCATATAGCCTTAGAGCACACGATGTCAGAGGCATCGCAACGTCACTGGTCTTCAAGAAAACTACTCTGTGACGCAGGTGCTACAAACTGGAGTCTGGAAGCGTCGGACGACCTTCACAGCCCACTACCTGCAGAACGTGACCCACAGGAGCCTCGATACGTTTTTCTATCGGCCTGTGGTGGCTACACAACAGCTGGTCTAATCTCAGGCTCCTTAATGGACAAGTAGCAGAAGGTTGAGGGCATTGTTACCCGGTGTCAGACTGTATGAATGAAAGAGTTATGTCTGGCCCTTACTTCTTTCTTCATCCTCCCCTCTCTTGGGGAAAGCACCATCCTAGGTTCTCTGCATAGCTGACCTCAAACCTCTGCAGGTAAACCATGCTTCCTTGTGTTCCTAGTATTAAGATGATACTGTCGCGTCTCCCATACCCTGACGAAGTGGTATTGGGAAAGTCCTAGTCCAGAATTCCATCTAAAGGTCTTCAGGTCGACTGCCTAGGACAAGTCACGCTTCATCCCTCCACACACAAGCTTATGTAGGCCGCACGCTCCTTGCGTCGCAAGGAACTTGCGAGGTGCAGGGACACTTTTTCTCGAAGTGCTGCTCACTCGGATTATGAGTCCCCGGGTAAACCCAAAGCCAGTATGTCTGGGTACTTTCCACCCTTCCTAAGGCGTAAGTCCCCCTATGTAAATAGCGTGGTTTGTATTTCGGTTATGAAACAAATGACAAATTCGGAGATAATTTGTATTTTTCCTAACCATACAAACCTTAGCTATTTTCACATTTTTGCCCGCCAGCCCTGTCCCCCAAGTCAAGTCCTACCTCTAAGCGAAGTGAGTCAGTTCACTAGTGTGTGAGGGGGGAGGGGTAGCTAGCTACCCCTCCCCTACCCCCTGCTAACTAGCGCGGGGGTAGTAATACCCTATGTAAATAGCTAAGGTTTGTATGGTTAGGAAAAATACAAATTATCTCCAAATTTTTCATGTTTGGATGGGGGTTCGAGACCCTCTCAGGCTCAATGGTTTCTTGTTGTGTTTGCAACCACACTATCCTTCTGAGCTAAGGATGCGTGGTTTGGGAGAGCCTATAGGTCAACCTGCTGAGTCATCACCAGCCATTGCCTGGTCCTCCCTGTTCCTAGCTTGATGGAAAGAGAGCTTGGACACTGATCATATGTGTATATGATCATTGTTACTGTCCCTTGCTTCTACCATTCATGAGTAACTTTTAAATCAAGGGAAGGCAGTGGTGAGGAAAAAACTGAGGAGGAGGTAGTATGTTAGCCAAGGCACCAGCCACCCAATGAGATATTACCGCCAGAGATTTATTGGGTCCTTTAACAGGCCAGACAGTACTACATTGAATTATTCTCTCTAGTTATGGTTTTTTCCTTTGCCTACATATACACCAAATTGGGCGGCCTATTCTTTCTGTTTTCTCCTCTTTCCTCATACACCTGACAACGCTGAGATTACCAAACAATTCTTCTTTGCTTATGGGGTCAACTACTACACTGTAATTGTTCAATGGCTACTTTCCATTTGGTAAGGTTAGAAGAGACTTTAGCTTATGATAAGCAGCTCTTCTAAGAGAGTCATCAGCAGCCATTGCCTGGCCCTCCTTGGTCCTAGCTTGGGTGGAGAGGGGGCTTGGGCACTGATATGAATATATGGTCAGTCTCTAAGGCATTGTCCTGCCTGATAGGGCAGTAACTCTCTCCATTGCCTCTGCCATTCATGAGCGACCTTTAAACCTTTAAGTGACTAAAGTGTATTGGCAAGAGGGGCAGTTCCAGCTGTGTGCTTAAACCAATCTCCTATTTAAAAGACTCAGGCTTGTATAGTTGGGAAAAATACAAATTACTTTTAGAAATTGTAATTTTAGGCTATTATTTTGACGTGAGGTTTTCACGTTGGAAATTATCATTTTATTTTTCTGTTTCAGGAAACAATACTTCTTAAAGAAGTTGCATCTTATATCATGAACTGATCTAAGTGGCCTTCAATTTTCTCTTGACTAATGTGTAATTAGATGGAATTTGTGTTGTGTAGACCAAGTTATTTCTGTTATTTAAGCTGATATTCTGTATTAGTGTTCCTTAAAGTCCCAAAACCTTTATTTTTTAAGATGATACTGTGTATCATTTGTTTATTATGCAGTTGAGTATGGAATGGGGAAGTGTATACTAGTACAGTATTATGCTCACAAATATTCTCTTCATAAAAATTAATGCAAAAGGGAAATTCCTAATAAATATGGATGTGTGGTATCATTATGTTCCAGAAGCTTATATAGGGTGTTATTAAGATAGCCTAATGCATTTTCAGCAAGTAAGTTGTTCGGAATTTGGTGTCATTGAAGACAAAGGACGAAACGTTAATGCTCACAAAAACGCAACTGCTGTCAATTAAGCTTTTGCAATGATCTTTGTGGTCTGCATGTGTAAGAGGCACAAGAAGCCCTATTAAAGTGCAGGGTTTATGACTTTACTGTACTCAGTTCACAACTGTCAGTGAAGCTTTCATAATGCCAAGGCTGATTGCAACACAGGAACAATACCATTGGATGATTGAAAGCAGGTGAATCCAGAGATTAAGAGGTTGCGAGGGTTTTCAGTGTGTCCCTTAGCATCATTTTAAGATTATGGAACAGCTATCAGTAGCATGGATCAACACGTGAAGTGCCATCTGATTGCCTCAATGGGTAGGAGGTGCCAGGCAATACTTAACTATCATGGGGGTCACTCTCATTATTGACTGTATATGATGTGCAGTAGTCGAACATGGACCTAGGTCCTTTGATGCCCGTAACAACAGCCTGTGTTAATTATACGTGTAATTTCTATTTTTTTTCAATGTATCCCCCAGCACCAATTCACGATAAAGGTAGAGCTATCAGCAGTATGGATTAACACGTGACTTTCCCACATCCAGTAGACCAATGTATTACACTATTTAGAAATATACAATGAAAATATGGCCTTGCATTACTTTTTATTTTTTTGAAGAGTATACAAGCTTTTGTTATGCATTAGCCTTTAGTAAATTACCGAAGAATGTACAATGTCTTTGGAGGAATCTAAATTGTTTTAAAGCTACCTGTCCACATGTGATGGTCAGTATGTGAGAGCTCATGACAGATGACAAGCTTTCCTGTTGTCATTTAGTTTTATTTCAGTTCAGTTTTTCTCAGCTGTAGCTTTGGGTACAGTATCCTGGTGATATGCTAATTTATAGTCCATACTTCACATTGTTGGTATATATACTATTATTTTAATTTATTATGATTTGTTCGCTGAAGAATTATTGATATGTTTAGGTCTCTCTGTCTACTGTTCTTGTCTTTTATATATTATTAGTGAAAGTCTACATATTTAATTTTTTGCTCATCACAATAAGCACATATTTTATCAATTTAAGATTGTGCTTTTCATTAAATTCTTGTGTTGCTGTTCCTTGGCATGTCTAAGCATGGCAAGGAAGACATGTCAGATGTACACATTGGTTGATCTGTATGGAGAAATATTTGTACCTTCCTGGTTAGTGATGAAGGCACTTTTGAAGAGTTACTTATTTCCATAATTTATTTAAGATTTATTCCATATCTGATACCTAATTCTTTTAACATAACTTCAAAGCTCTTTTAGATGATGTTCATTGACCAATTTCAAAATTTTCTAATTGTTTCAAGCACTAGAGGTAATTTCCCCAGCTGAATACCACCAATTAAATACCACTAATTATTGATGCAATACTCTAAATGGGTTTTACCTCGGTATTATCATTTATTTATATTTGTTGAGCATTCATGCTTTTTCATTTCTCGGTCCAGGGAAATTAACAATCGTAGTTGTACAGTGATGGTCTGAGCGAGGTGAAGGTTGAAAGTGATTAATTGTTAGTGCTCCGGTAAAAATCAATAGCTTTAAGAAATATTGATGGGAATTATCACTAATGGTTAAGGGTGACCTTCATTAACATTGTGACAAGGTTATAGTTACAATATTTTATGTTTCTTGACAACCTTGTGAAGGAGCAGTTTATGAGACTGAATAGTTAACAACTAACTACAAGTAATTAGTGCAAATGTTGATAGTTTGCAAATTTATTGTTGTAAATGCTGATTATTTGAGAATTGTTTGATATTTGTTTCATATCTTTTTTCATAGGTATTTGCAGCGTTTTGTAATGAAGGAACTTTTGTCTTGTATGTCTTCTGTTTTTTGTTTAGTTTCATGCTTTTCCATGTGAATTTTATCCTTGATTACTAATGAATCAAAAAAATGGTGGTTGAATCAGTTTCTTCGACGGAAATTTCATTTCATTTATATTATATTTAGTTACAAGCTCTGAATTCAGTTTTGTTAAGTTTTATCTTGGGCGTTTTGAGCTTAAGCAGGTGTTTTCTAAGAGTACAATAGACTAGCTTAAGGTTTGAGATATGTGAACAACTGTCTTGAGTTAAGCCTTGAAATTTCATGAAAGCATTCAATGAAAGGTTATCATCATTATCATTTTTTTTGTTTTTAGAGGCTTGAGTGTGGCATGTCTCACTCAAAAAAAAAAGGATAGGCTTAATTTGTGAAGGGAGTGTTATTCAGCCCTTGAATTACTTCACAGTGTTGAGAACTCTTTGTCCTTTTCTCCTTATCAACTTTACTATGCCATCTTCCATTTAGTGTGTATGTCGTTATCTGGGAAGTGAAGATTTATGAACTCCATATATTGGAATGCTTTGTAATGTTCCAACATCATTTGAACCATTTTTTCAATTATGTTTTCATTCTGATATGTATTATGTATGTACACAGGTTATGTATTATGTATGTACACAGGTTTCTTGTGAAAAATGAATACAACTGTACAGTTTTCAAATAAATGAACAAGTTAATAACCTAGTCTTGACTTGATCAGAAGCACTATACAGGCTCATGTTAAACAGTGGTTTGTGTGCTGTGAAATTTTATATTAAAAAGAACTAAGATTACTGCATTTAATAGTTTGCAGTATGCTTTTGCTTGTAGGAACCATAAAGTTAAGAGGTGTTATCAATGAATAATAGATCAAGATTTTCTAAATTAAAAAATTGT
This sequence comes from Palaemon carinicauda, assembly GCF_036898095.1. NCBI lineage: Eukaryota > Metazoa > Arthropoda > Malacostraca > Decapoda > Palaemonidae > Palaemon > Palaemon carinicauda. Next base: position 78,186,171 of record NC_090759.1, read on the forward strand.
TATATGACAGCAGAGATAGTAGTTTTTATATGGTACAGTATATGGTAAACGTTATATTAAAATTTTTGTTCAGCCTATGTATATGACTTACTGATATAGGTTTTCTTTCTGAAGTCGATAATTGCCATAATTTATTTTTAAAAAATCACAATATGTTGTCATTGACAAAATACTATTACTCTTAGTTCACCTAATTTTCAATAAGTAGCTTTTTGCCACTTGAAAGAAAATTAAAACTCAGGAATACTGTACATTTTATATTAGGAAACAACAACACTAGCTTTATTTATTTTACTAATCTTAATTTTTGTGGTGAAGTTTTTTATGCATAAAATGATAATCTATGGTATCGATCAGCAATGAAGTTTAACTCGGGGAATGTTCAGCATTCCATAATTAATACCAATTGTTTTCTATTTAATATATGGGGACAATTATTCTAAGATTTTTGCTGTATTTGATAAAATTATCCAAATTCTTTCTCTCCTCAGTTTCTTAGAGATTTTGAATAGCTGTTACAAAATTTGTTTAAAGTCTATTTATCGATCAGTTAAACCTTTTGATGCTTTACACCTTGAAGGGATTTTAACTAATTGATTCAATATCAGTGTAGATGGCAGAACCCAAATGTATTGTTTACACATGATAATTTTATTTTTCACTTGGTATTCTCTGTATTTTAGGCATTAACTCTGAACTTCCAAGGTGATTTGTGTGGCAAATTTTTCAAGAGATGAACCTCTTATTTTACATATGCCATGAAGCCCAGTAGTTTTGGATGATTTGAGCACGAAATCTCTTAATGTTCTCTCCCTTTCTGTTTATAGTTATACCATTACTCTCTTAAGAGAGTACAACAGTGCATAGCTTAAAATTGCTAATCTTTATTGTCTTCATCCAGTTTCAATACTGTACACAGTATTAAGTTTGCTAATCTTTGTCTTCATCCAGTTTCATATACTGTGTACAGTTTAAGTTTGCTTATCTTTATTGTCTTCATCCAGTTTCATATACTGTGTACAGTTTAAGTTTGCTTATCTTTATTGTCTTCATCCAGTTTCATATACTGTACACACCAGGCATAAATTCTTTACTTTTTTCTTAATAATCATGGGTATTGAGTACAAGTGTTTAGACAAATAACCTTGATGCCATCAAAATGAAGTGCCTGAGAAGGCCAAAGCATTCTTCTTTGCTGCTTGTGGAAGTATTTTATCTACGTCCATTGTCCAATTCTCAGGTCAGCTTATGTTGTGGATTACTGCTTAGTAGAATGTATTGTTTACTTTGATCTTTGTTTGTCCTTTGTATTATTTGATGAATTTTGTATACTGTCAGTGCACCTTCTTAACCCCAGGAAAAGTGGTTTAGGAGTATGACTTCGGCCTAGTTGAAACTTTCCCCTAAATTTAACGAGTTAGCTATTGTTGCGGGTGGGTGGAACGCCTGTCTTGACTAAGCTGCATTTCATTTCATACGTACTACTGTGGTGCTTCGTGATCTGATCGTTTTAATTTTTCTTTTAGATGGAATAAAATGTGCTGGCAGATTGTTGTGTTAGAAGGATATTAATTGGAGAAGCTAAGGATATGCAGTTTTTTTTTCTGATAACTGTAAATGCAAGACAGTTTTCTTTGCTACCTGCCTTTATCCCACATACTTGTTCCTGTTGGGCGGCATGTCCATTGCTGTTCTGTAACACTAATGTGGCTTTACAACAACAATAACATGAACATCACTGGTGCTCCATCAGAGGGCGTTCTGCTGCCGAGTGTTAAGAGGAGGTACGGCTTCACATTTTCCATCAGGGCTTTCCTGACCCCGAGCAATGCTGTTCTTTCCTTCAGTGTCTTCTTGATCCTAGAAAAGTACTGAAGGACATACCACATGGATGTGCCATCTTTTCGTAGACTCCTGTGGTCTCATTCCCTGTGAGAGCGTCATCTTCGGCTTGCAAGCCTTGGTAGAAATGAACTTCAAGTTCCTCCTCCTTTGCCTCATCTTTGTTAGCATTTTTGCTGCTACTTTTACAAGAAGAAGAAGAAGTAGAAGACTTCATATATAAAATAAGTCCAGAAGACCAATCGATAGGAGTCACGTATTTGGGATTCCTACCATTTCTCTGTGGTAGGGATTGTGCAGTATTAAGAGCCTCCCTTATAGAGTGAGGTCGAAGAGTTTTCCCCTAATGGGAAGAAACATCAACATTCACAACTCTAGGGAGCTGTCTGAGTTCTTGGTATGCAGGATCACACAGTCACTGGTGCTCGGTGTCGTACCAGGAAGAGTAATAAGAGCTGTCCCACAGAGGGAAGAAACATCAGCAAGTGCTGCTACAGCTACCAGTGAGCCGTTTTGCACCAGGTCTTGGACAGAAGAGTAATGACCTTCCCCCTCCCGAGAAATAGTGTGGGCTCAGGAGCAGCTTCAAACAGTTAACCCTCTCCAGGAGCTCAATTCTGCAGGTGTCTCAAATGAACCTTGCAGGAGTCTGGAGACTAGCATCAGATGGGGATCAGACTCGCAAGACTGCTCACGAGGTAAGCCTCTGCATTTACAAACTGGCTTACATTATGATATTTTGGAAGCCACAAGTCAATCTCAACGTAAGGTTTTAACTTTGATCCAAAGTCTGTGTCCAAGACCCAGATTCTAGCTACTGTATTAACAAATATAGATTCAAGTTGTTCTTCATCTATTTACACAGTGTAAAGTGGACAAGGATAAATCTCTTCTTTGTCCTGTAAAGACAATGATGCTTACTAGAGCATTGAAAGAGTAAAGATATCCAAGAACAGTATTTCTTCTTCTAACTCATGCAAGATCAGACGTGCTGATCCAACGATAGTGTGGAAAGACTATTCCTGTTCGTGCACTTAAAGTCAGGGATATCCTAACTGCTCTAATTCCAGGAAGAACATAGTGGCACAAGTCCTAAATGCGGACACCGGAACAACGAACAACTTTCACTGGTCCCCTTCGTACGGGAGTAAACTTGCAAGTCTCTGGATAACCTTATCCTTGGTCCTGTGGTAACTACTCAACAAATCCTGTTGCAAACCGAGGATATGCAGTGTTTTCCTGATAACTGTAAATGCAAAGCAGTTTTCTTTGCTACCTGCCATTATCTCGCATACTTGTTCCTAGCGGTGGCATGTCCATTGCTGTTCTGTTCTTCTCTAGTGTGGCCTTACAACGATGACAACATGAACCTAAGGAAGCTAGTTTCACTTGGACATCACTGGTGTTCTGTCGGAGGGAGTTCTGCCACCGAGTTAAGGAAAGGTACGCTGTCCTCTTTTCTGTGAGTGTCTTCCCGATCCCGACTACTGCTCTTCTTCCCTTCAGTGTCTTCTTGGTCCTAAGAAACTAGGAAAGTGCTAAAGGACATATCACGTGGATATGACGTCTCTTCGTAGACTCCTCTGGCTTCTTTCACTGGGAGGGCTTCATCTTCGGCCTGCACGCCTTGGTAGAAGGTGAACTTCAAGCTCCTCCTCCTTCTTTGCCTTATCTTCATTAGCATCTTTGCTACTACTTTTAAAGTAGAAGACTTAAGTGCAGAAAACCAATTCATAGGAGTCAATATTTTTGACTCCTGCTGTTTCTCTCTCCGTGGAAGGGATCGTTTAGTACCAAAAGCCTTCCTTCTAGAGTGAGGTCGAAGAGTTTTATCTTATGGGAAGAAACAGCGACATGCACAACTCTAGTGAGCTGTCAGGATACTTGGTATGAGTGTTCACACAGCTTTTACTGGTACTTCATATCATACCAAGAGGAGTAACTGCCGAGAGCTGTCTCATAGAGGGAAAAAACATCAGTATACACAACTCTCATTTGGAGCCGAGGCCGCGCACTGCCGGTTGGGATGAAATGCTCCTCCATTCTTTCCCTATTCCTTGACTATCTGTCTCTCCTTCTGGAAAGTGAGCAGTGCATGTCTAGAACTATCCCTAACTGGGAAGTAGCAGCAGCAAGTGCTGCTACTGGAACCTGTGAGCCGTCTTGTACTAGATCTCAGACTGAAGAGCACAGACTATTTCCACTTTGGAGGTATAGCTTGGGATAAGGAGGAGCATCAGTGTTCCCTCTTCAGGAACTTAAGCCCTTATGGGTATGTCATTTGAGTCTGCAGGTCTCTCAAGTGAACCTTGCATGAACCTGGAGACTGTATCAGATAAAGATCCAACTCTCACGACTGCTCACGAGCATAAGCCTCGGCGTTTACAAATTAGTTTGCAGGATGGCATTTTGTATGTCAACTGTCATTCTCAAGAGATCTTAACTTTGGTCCAGATTCTCGCTGTTCATAACTACAGATTAAAGTTCATCTCCATCTCTGAAAGAGTGGACACGACGACATTTATTAGAGAACTGGGGGCCTATGAGGAGCACCGGAAACTTTCCAAGCTCTGAAATGAGGAAGATATCCAAGATCTTACATTGTTTCTTCTGAATTGTTGATGATTAGACATGCTGATCCAGTGTGAGGAGAGAAAGACTATTCCTGTTCTTGATTTTGAAGTCAGGGATATCGAAACAGCTCTAACCTTCAGGAAGAATCTATTAGTGGCACAAGTTCTAAAAGCAGGACTCTCGAACAACAGACAATACTCACAGGTCTCTAGATAACCTAATCCTTGGTCCTGTGGTTATCTTCTCAAAGTTGTGTTGCAAACCTAGCTCCCTCACAGGACAATAAGCATATCATCCAAGACAGTAGTCCCAACTTAGATGTAGGAGGAGATGTAGAATATCTGGCCTTTCTCATCTTTTGGTGCAGCAGTTGTTAAGTGCTACACGAGAAGAGGGAGAGGGACAAAATGTATGCGTCTATTTCTCATAACAACCATTTATTCAGATGATATATCTTTACTTATGTAGGTTCTTCCAGGACTGCTTAGCTGTCTCATGGTAGGGACCTAACCTAACTCGTACAAGAATTTCATGCTCAGGTTGACAGGGAGTCATAATTTTTCCTCCCATTCAGGACCAAAGTGCCTTGACATTTCCCAGGTTAGTAACCCAGCTAGCTTGGTTATAAGGACTTCCTCCCTCCAAGGAATAAGTCTCCTATTAAAGGACAATGGTTTGTATTTCTGTAGGAACAAATCACAAATTGTAAATGTAATTTGTATTTGTTCCAACACGAAGTACTTACCTCGAACTACTTTCTTAGGAGTATCTGGGATCTCCTCCCAACCGACCAGAATTTTGTGTAGTTTACCCTACTCCCGTTTTCTATGCGGGCTAATCTGTGGCGGAGTGATACGCGCCATGAGGCGACCCGGGGTCAGAGAGCATGCTTGCTCAGGTCTCGAGCTCCAGTAAGTTTTCTGGTTGCGTCCTGATAACATCTCGATGCTCTCTCCTTACCCAGTGCGACCCTTTGTGTCCCCGACCCCCCTTCGTGTCTCACACGGTCCCCACGTGGTCCAATTGTGTTCATTCCATACCCTTTCCTACCCTTTCCCTCTGTGTTCGTCATGTAGGGGCAGCTTATGTTCTCCTACAGCCACGTGTCCGGAGTGCGAGTCCTGGAACGAGGTACAGTGGGTGCGCTATGGCACCAAGAAGAAGAAGGCGTCCAAGAGGTCCCCTAGGAAGCCGAACCTCTCCTCGCCGCTTGCTTCTCCCGATGCCTCGTCGGATAGAGCTTCTCAGCCGCCATCCCCTACCCAGAGTAGGGGACGAGGTAAGTCAGTTGAGGGGAAGAGGCCCATTGCTCTTCCCCAGGAGTCTGAGATTTCTGCTAGTGGGGATGTTTGTCAGTCCAGGCAAGTGGGTGGCCTGAGGGAGGGACGGGAGTGTGTTCGGAGGACGGAGTCCTGGTGCCAGCGGGGCCCGTCTCTTCCGATGATCCTATGTGGGGAAAGGCTGTTGCAGCCTCTTCCCCCGCTTCATGGGCCTGTATTTCAGGTACGTCGGCAGGCGGGGGAGACACCGAGAAGGAGGACTCACCATCATTGGATCCCCTCGCATGGGCGCCGCCGAGGACGTCCTTCAGGTCGCCCATGAGACTGGAGGAAGAGTTCGAGGCGTGGTTCCCAAGCAAGAAGTTACCTCGGTCTCCCCCAGCGTCTTCAGCAACGCTCCCTCCCTTCTTCCTGGAGCCTTCGTCACCTACGAACTGACACAAGGAACCACCAGCGACGCGGGACGACTCGGACCCTTCTGTGCGGTCCTACAAATCTTCGGGCTCCTCTTTCGAGTCATACTCTTTCTCCTCGGAGGATGGAGCGCCGAGGAACCAGTAGATGAGGCGAGAGAGGTCCCGCAGAAGGAGGTCCCGTTCCCATTCCAGATCTCGCCACGACAGGAGACACGCTAGATCCCCCAGGAGGAGGCACAGAAGAAGCCGTTCCCCTAGGGAGGAATGGGTGCGTGTCGCCATCCCACGCAGTCACCTCCTGGGAGCTTCAGCAGTTACGGGTACCTCTGGCTGGCCCCCAAGGGCTCATTCTCCCGCTCCAAAGTACATCCCCTACAGCAGGTCCGAACGTCGGAGGGAATCCTCACTTCAGGCTCCGGCAGACAGGCATAAGTCCGCGAAGGTTCCGACTCCATCCGCTTGGTGGAGAGAGTCGCCCCTTCGATCTGGCAGCCATGTCCCAGCCCCCAAGACTTCGAAGAAGGGGTCCGAACTTCGGAGGGAATCCTCACTTCAGGATCCGGCAGACAGGCATAAGTCCGTGAAGGTTCCGACTCCACCCGCCCGGCGGAGAGAATCGCCCCTTCGGTCTGGCAGCCATGTCCCAGCCTCCAAGATTTCGACAAGCCGGCCAGAACGGGAAAGACAACCAGCAGCCAGGAGTAGGGTAAACTACACAAAATTCTGGTTGGTTGGGAGGAGATCCCAGATACTCCTAAGAAAGTAGTTCGAGGTAAGTACTGTTAGGAAAAATACAAATTACTTAAAATTTGTGATTTTTCCTACCTATACAAACCCAAGCCCACTTCAACCACCCCACAAGTGCTAGGCTAATGTAAACTGAGGATTGCTCTACCTGGCTTACCCTCCACCAGCTAGCAACTACAACCATCTCATTAGTAGTTTGAATGATTTTGGATTGCCCACTGTTCAACTGACTGGTGTTCCAATAAGGTTCTGGTCTTCGCACCGTGACAGGTTAAGTCTGTGTACTTCTTACTAGTCTCAAGGCTTAGATAGTCCTGGATTGTGTTCGAACGATGCTGTTTGGATGCCGACATTGGAAACCGTTTCCTTGGTAGTAGACTTGGGTATTGAGAAGGTCGTGCCCTCATGCACGAGACTCTCCATCTGGGTCACAGCAGATGGCCTGCAGAGAGCACGAAAGGCAGGATCTTATTCATCTGAAGGGCGACTTCGATCCTTGATGGTTCCGAAATGATGATCAATGGATGTGATTCCTCCCATGATCAGACCTATTCCTCCCATGATCAGACCTAAAGTTTTTGCTTTTTTTAGGTCAATGGGCTCACAAATGAGTATCAATACTTTGATGAACATGGACTGTCTAGTGACTCTCCACTTTCGGTAATCAGGAATCAGGTGTTGGGCCGACAATGTTCCAGGACTCCTCTCGCATGAGAGGTCTCAACACATAGCTTAGGAAAATCCTTTGAAGTGTATTCACATACCAGACCAAGAATGGAACTGGCACAATATCTGTAGAGGGAAGGGACCTAAAGGCCTCACTCCTCAGAGGCCAAGGTCCTCCCATCTGATGTGTTCTCAGGGCCTGGGAAGCCCTAGGTGCTTGAGCTTCTTATGGGTAAATGTAAGAGCTTGACACTGTGCAACGCATTATATGAAAACCTGTTGCTGGTGAGGAGTGTTGCTGATGATAGCGAGTAAACGATGTGGCATCTCGATGATCCAAAATGCCTTTGATGACGTAGGATGAATGGGAAGGTTGCATGTTGTTGCCCAATCTCGGAGTATGGGAGAATCTCGGGACTTAGAATGGCCTTGGAGCATTGGAATATCTTGACACATGGAAGGACTGTGCTTAAGAAGTTTTTGATGTTTGGTGTGAAATATATAGAAGCAGCAGGTAACAGGTACTCTGTAACTTTAATGTTATAATGATTTGAAGACTAGGCGAGAGGAGTCTCTTAGCAAGGTGTACGAGTGTGTGAATACCAATCACACTTCGATGGTGTGCGTAAAGACTGTCTTTTGAGCGGTCTCGGTGGGACCAATTGGGTGAAGACAGATGACAAGAATGTCTGCTAACGTAACCCTGTTTATGATGCTCATTTATTGTATGATCCATCACGATTATTCTACTGGGCTTTCATCTTCCTAGGTCTGTTGAACTCTCAAGAATGAAATTGACGAGGGCAGTGAACTTTATCCTGATCAAGGAGTACTTGCTTTACTTTGTACAAGATTGGGCGGGCTCTGGAAGTAGGTAAAGTATGTGAACCTTGTATTGACTACTGACTTTGGGCTGGGTATGTTACTTGTATTCATTGCTCCTGATTCGTACTGTTCTTCCTTATACATATCGCTTCTGGTATGTACCATTCTTATTCTCACATTCTCGGGGAGATATCATTTGGAGATACAACTCCCACTGATCAATCGTTCTTCAACAGTGCTCTTCTTTGGAAGAGAAGTAGCAGAGTTCGCAGGTGTGGTCAAGGGTGCTACATTCAGTACCAGACAGAGTTTTGTGTGCCGACAATTTTCTGCTCTGGGATAATTCTCTGAAGATGACTGAACACAGGTATCGAAAGCCGCATGTACCAATACTTCTTCCCGTTATGATATAGTTTTTGGCATGCACCGCTTCCCTCTCTCAGCCATTCATTACGATTGACATTGCATGTTTCTTCCTGATAAAGGAAAAATCTTTGCACTTACTCTTCTCACCCAGTAAGAGGTCGAACACTGCTAATAGGTGTGTGAACACCCATATTGAGGACTTGGACACCTCCCTTCAGTTGCACATGCTAATGTTACTGTATGCTATGGGACACCTTCACTTTTGGCACTCGCTTTTAGAAGGGAGGTTCCTGGTACCACGTTATCCCTCCCACGTATGCAGGGAGAGACCATTCTTAGTCATGCGTAACAATTGGTCTCTTGCGATTTTTCAATAACGTCTCCTCATCCTTCCTCTAGAAGTCGCAGCTTGAAGAATCTAAAGATGAGGTAGATGAGAAGGAAGATCTTTAAGTTCTCCGTGATCATTCAGGCGAAGATTCGGCACTACCACGTAAAATTCTCTTTGGCGCCTTCGTGGGATTGGGAAGACACTTGGTAGGAGTAGAAACAATTTCCTCCTACGGAGCACAGTAGTGCCTTCGTAGGATTGGGAAGACAGTTGGTAGCAGTAGAAACGATTTCCTCCTACGGAGCACAGTAGTGCCTTCGTAGGATTGGGAAGACAGTTGGTAGCAGTAGAAACGATTTCCTCCTACGGAGCACAGTAGTGCCTTCGTAGGATTGGGAAGACAGTTGGTAGCAGTAGAAACGATTTCCTCCGACGGAGCACAGTAGTGTCTAAGTAATGCTGACTTCCTTAGGGTTACGTTTTCATTGTCATCAAAAGTCCACACTAGCAAGGAAATAAACAACAAACAGGAATGCTGTCCAACAGGAACAAGAGTGCGAGTATTGGCAGGGTTGCGCAGAAAATTTGTCACCTAGCTATAGTTATTGCAAAACTGCAGCATATCCTAGTCTTCTTCCTCAATCCTTCCCATACGACTATCTGCCAACACATTTATCTAAAAGAAAAAGCAAAGATTAAAACGCCCATGAGAATAACAAGAAGTACGTCTGTACTGTTCTGCACCTGAAAACAAGTAAGTCAGTGGCCAAAGGGGAGGGATGCCACCCTTTTATTAACTATCACTACCTTATGAATGTTAGCAGCTGTATTAAGGACAAAGGTTTTCATTCATGTACGAACTAAAAGTGTAATAGTTGGGTTACATACAACCAAAACAAGAAGACCAACTGGTGGCAGCCAATGAGGGCAAACTGTAGCAATAGAAAATTTACATACAAACCTTAAAAAATTATGGCAAGATTCAATGGTAATGGTCTTGGATTAAGAGTGGTAACAGCTATGCTGCATAAATCATTAGGTGTACTTTGTCGATATTACTAATGGTGTAGCAGCTTCCTACTCCTTGCACCACAAAGGAAGACTACTAAGAAGTACCTGAACATCTTTTCATACTTTGGATTATCAGCAGAATTCCTTGGGTTCAGCATAGTATCGTAAGTTAATTGTAGGGATATCTTCATCATCCTTCACTCAAAGCATCTTGAATATCGATGGCAGGGATTCCTTAATTGGACATACTGTAGATTTGTATGTGTGGTCCCCACCATACCTATCCAATTACTCGAGGAGATTGTCTTCATTGAAATAATCTCCAGCCTAAGTAATCAATAGAAGTCTGGAAAGGAATATGGAGCCAGGGTCATATGACCTGACGCGGAAGCCAGGAATGCTATTCAGCACTTGCAAATTTTCATTCCTGTACTGATTTCTCCAGCATTCAGCTAACATTGGCTAAACTACAAAGTAGTATTGATGAGAGTGGCAGGTGTAGAAATTTCCTAGGTGCCATTCCCCATGTATATCCAAGACCATGTCAGTCAATAAGGACCAGAACCAACTTTAGGAAGGCTTGATAAGTTATTCCATCTTCAGTTCAGTGACAGAGGAAACACCACATCTACTAATTGTTATTGCTGAAGCCAGATTAATTTGGCTTAATGAATAAGGCAAATCCATGACCTCGTTTTGGTCCCGTTGCCTGCTTGCTGGGTATGGGCCTCAAGTTTTTCCTTGAAATTTATAGGCCTCAAGTTTTTCCTTGAAATTTATAGGCCTCAAGTTTTTCCTTGAAATTTATAGGCCTCAAGTTTTTCCTTGAAATTGGCAATGATGTGGAGTATTCCTCATGCAAAAGTCGTCCTTTGATTGAACGTTTTCAAAGGCCTGCCCTTCTTCAAGTATGTCCAGGATCTTCAGCTTAGTGTACAGATTATACACCTTTCTCACACTCTTGTCAGGTACAAGGTCTCATCGGCTGTCTAAGTTGGGAAGATGGATCAAGGGCACAGATTGGAATTAACGAGGCACGGTAGCCCAATTCACTATGTCTGTAGTCACTTCATTGCCAAGGAAATCTCAAAGGCTCACACCATTCAATTCTTCGTAAACTGAACTTGCCGAATCTAGTAAGACATTTTTTTTTTTACATACTATGTTATTGTAACAAGCTGATTTGTCAGTTATAATACTTTTCCTACTACTGTTGTAATAGAGAGGTTACAGTGTAATGATAATAGTTATAAAGGTGATAATCACTCTTAGTCAATGCCTGAGCATCATTAAAATATTTAAACATGAAACACCCCTGAACAACTTTCAAAATTTTATTTACGGACGTATATAAAACACAACTGACTTAGGAATATTACAATATACAATAAATAGATATTCATACTGCCTAAATGATATTTAATGTGGGATAAGAATGCCTCAACATAACTGTGTACATGAAGATAAACAGCAGCGCCATTGATTGATCCTTTTTTTCTCATCACAATAGTTTTTAATTTTTCCCTTTTTTATGAGATGGCAGTATGGATCACAACACTTGAACATCATTTTGAACCAAAATAATTTTTATTCTGAAAATTACAACCGAATGTATGATAGATTTTACCGAAATTCCTATTTGAACTGATAAAGCAAAAACACTGCAATGGACACAAAAGTTTTTAACAAACTCCATATATCACATGAAAATCATATAAAATTCAAAACAAATCCTAGTCTACAATATAATACTCAACAGACTTCAATAAATAATTGAATAAATACAACTTTGGCACAGAGCAGGAAGTTATTGTGTACCTAAAACTAAAGGAACAAAGGTTATCAGACGATTGTTGTAATACGAGAAATCCTTAAATGAAAATAATTTTGCTGGTGTAGTTGCGCATCACCAACAGTTGTCTTTTAGTACTTATACTTAATTTTAGCTTAACATAACCAAGCCAAGTTTGTTTGTTAAATTCTGATGGTTTAAACTTTTGCACAATCGCAATTATTAAGAATTTTCAGCATTGAATTCACTCCATCAATGGCTAAAGAAGAAGAATGGCTAATTTCTAATAATCTCATATATTTTAACTAACTTCCCCCTCCCCTTTGAAGGCTTTTAAAAAGAAACTGTAAATCTTGGCAAACAATAAACCTTCAAATACTAAAACCTAATGTTATATCCCTAATTTTTTAATACTATTTCCTCTTCAATTTTGCTTTTGTGCTATTCCTCACTTGTTCTACTTCAACTCTTACAAGAATAAAGCGTAAAAACTATGATTTATTCACGTTCATCTATAGAAACAAGTACTTCAGGCTGACAAGTATTACTCTTATCTAATTTTGCTTACTACTAAGCACTCAAGAGAGAGAGTACAGTAATCATATGTTGTACTGTCAGAGAAATTAATAAAGGATAAAGACTATTATCTTATTCTAAATGTTGTGGCAAAGAGCATCATTAAATGACTACCAGTTCTCGTAAGATTTCTGAACAAGCTCGTGATCATAGGTATAGTCCAAAGAGTTCTGCAAATTTTCTTAAAGATATTCAAACAAAAAGCTTAAGAAATCATTAAATTTTTCTGTTCAACTTGAAAAGACATTTATTTTTGTTAAATAAACTATTTAAATCACACAACTGCTATTCGTGGCATGAATCTACTAGACATGACTAAACTAAGATTCATTTTTCTATCATTATATCTTAGATATGGAGAAACTACTACTTTAAAAAAATGGAATCACTGTTTAGATTGATAAACTTGACAGCGAGTTGAAAAGACAAAACCTCTGCTTAGTTAGTTAAGGCAGGTTATCCATTGCTGAAGAGGGCTAATTGCAAGTCAGGCACAATTACAGTAATGTTGCTAGCCGAGCCGAGCATGCAGCAAAATGACGATCGTGTTTGTAAAGACATGATCCGTAAGAACTATATGCAAGAATCCCATTTATCAAGCAAAGGGTAATAACCTAAATTAAATATGAGTACAACTATACAGTTTAAATATATCAATATATTCAGTAGATAAAGTATTCATCTCAATGGCAGTGGAAAGTCTACACGAAGGATCTCTAAAAGTGAAAATTATTGTCTGTGTGATTGTAAAGTTATAGAAATGACTACAAAATTAATAACACATTGAAAACTATTTTCTTCTACAAATCTAAGAATGTGCTACGAAAAATAGGTTTTCTAGGCTATTCTATCAAGTAATGTTAATAAAACTTTCTAAAGACATTGTTTCAAAGCCACACGCTGCATGAATTATACAAATGCTAGTCTTACATATATCTGAAAGAACTTTACGCCTTTTTTTTTTTTTTTTACAATTCCAAAAATACGGTTGTAAGAAACTATTAGTGTAAATTGCACAAGTTGAAAAGTGTACTCGTTTGAAGTTTTACGGTAACTTCAAACTTGTAGATTTTACATACAAACAAAGGATTTGAGAAAATACAATTCAATGGCTCAGATGAGTTAACCTATCTGGCAACTACAGTATCCACTTAATTGATACAGCTGTAGTGGAAAATATTTTCTTTTTCATTACTAGAAAGATAACTTGTCAAAAGCATTTATGGCTGCTGGCAAGGAACCATAATCAGTGCATTTTAGTGTATTATTTTACAGTGATACTTAGTGGGGAACATTACGTTAGCCAACAAAATAACTGTGACATATTACACCACACCATCAATATTGGGCTGTTAATGCTTATACACATCTTCAATTAATAATACACTGGTAATCTGAATACACCTATAAGTTATTGTCTCACTGAGATTATCTAAATGAAATAACATTAAGCTGACTATAAAGTACAGCGCACAATTTTGCTTCATGAACACTTAAAAAGTTTTCAAAACATTTTTAATTATCTAAAACTTGGATTATACAGAGCATTTATTAAAAATCATAATAAGGTCTTCTAGATACTATGATTATTACTCTTCATTTCCTCACAAGACTACGTAATATAATTTTCTTTAAAATTCTAAATTTTATTGTCTTAATGAAGCAATGGAAACTTCTAACACCTTGAAGATTTTTTCCAACGTTTCTCTTTATCTAAATGAAGCGGACAGTATCTACCTTGTAGTCACTCTTAGCCATAAGTTAAAATTCAGTCCAAGATCTATAAATTCATTCACATAAATAATGACTTGAAACAGTTTTTTAAAATGTAAATCAAATGCCAACACAATTCTATCATTAGCTGATGACTTGAACTTTAACTAACAATGCTGTTCAAATCTAGCCCCTTCATGTGAAAATTTCAATCCAACAGAAATGATAGTTTTTGGGAGCACTGCATGAACACCTTCAGAGAATTCCTATACAAAAACAAATTGTATGTTAGAATAATACTACAGGGTTTGTTATGTATTAAACTGCAGGAATTTAACAGAACAGAGCAACAGTCAATTTTCATGTTACTTTCATAAATTGAGTTTACCTAACTTTAAAGACTAATGAAATAAAACTTTTCATCCTTTATAATTTCACAATTGCATTCAGCTGAGTTTATTTGAGACTTGTCGTCTGGCTTCTCCATATTTCTGAAACTTTAATAGCTGCTCCCTTACAACAGATATCTTGTGCAACCTATAACAACATAATGCTTTTAAAAACACGACCTAGTAATGGATGATGAACTCTTAAAAAATATATGATAGCCTTTCACAACCTAAATTCACAAGACTGCAAGTGTTTATACACCTGCTTTCATAATACAGAATAAAGTTAAACAATGGATGCATATGAATTACAGAATAACAACACACGGAGATGAAGCTCATGGCATACGCTCTTCATTCTTAGGGACATGAACAAAATTTATGAAAATTCATTGAACTAAATTTAAAATTGGTTAAGGATTTATAATTTTATTCCAGATAACAGAATCTATACCTTAACAGTAAGACCTCCCTAACCACTGATTTGACTATGCTGTTGAACTTCCGTTATTACATCTCACAGATGGTACGGCCAGAAATCAGTCGAGTAGGCTGCTATAAGGTCATGTTGAAAGACCAAAACGTTTTGCCTATTCTTCCTTCTATTTTATTTTTATTTCGGTTATTCACACAAATTTACTGTTTATTACATACACCCTTATTCCCTTTAATATTCTGTATAATCCTTATTCTTTTTCTTATTCCTTACTATCCTTATTCCCTTTTATTTAGTATTTCCCTCTACATTTTATTTGTAATAATTTTATTACAGCAGATTTTCTATAGAATAATATACTGTACTTGCATAAAACAATATATATTTCTTTTCCCGTGTCTTTTACTAAAAAAAAAGTTTTACGCTTCCGTATACATGTCGCCTATAAGCTATTTTTAACCTCTTTACCCCACCCACTCCCACGCTATATTGATTTGGTTCTTTGGGAAAGAAATAATTTTCTCCTATGTCAAAGAAAGCACATTAAAGATGTCATAAAATGAGAACATTAAATATGGTCATCTTTATTCAACAAATTTTTTTTTCATTAACAAATATAAACACGAGCCAGAGCCCGCAATCATTTTGTTAGTTACGCTACGAAATGTGATTTTGTCGTGGCTGGGATTACCCGAGGGTTGATACACATTTGGAAAATGAGTGTTGATTAGAACTGAACATATTTCATGTTAATCTGTAAGGATATCTTTAAAGAACTTTCTTTTTAGAGGCAATTTTTTGTTAACAAATACGAAAATGATCAGATTATCAACAAATTTATACACCAACTTCATTATTTTTCAACCTGAAACAACATACTTTATCAAAATGGAAATGATTTAGGCTTATGGTGAAATATTAATGAAATTCCTACAACTTTAATATCACAGAGAAGGAAATTTTCAAATTCCTGTAGAATTTAAATCTATTATCCCCTAATTCCACAACCATTGCGGGGATATATCGAGTGCGGACAAGGAGGTCTTACTGTATTAAAAGAAACGGTATTATTAAAATGAGGATCAATGGTACAAATACCTTGTATTACCCTATGTTTTTCTGCATACAGCTTACCATTACAGTAGTAGTCTTAACAAATTTAGTTTGATTACTGGACACTGATTCAACTGGCCCTACATGTCTGTTAGTAAATGATTAGTATTTTCCTTGTGGAAAAATAACTTATTTGATTGAATGTAAAAGATTAAAATGAATAATAGTTGGAGATCAATTGTTTCCATGGGAGAAGATTCTCGCTAATTGTTTCAGCTAAGAATAGATGCTTAAAAAAATAAATTCACAGTATTTTCTTATAATTGAAGGTTGGACCAGCTTTCACGTGATTTGATGAAAATTTATAGAAATTATAGCAGTAACAAACTTAATGGAAACTTAAGGCATGGAAAAAAATGCTACAGTAATAAATTGGTACAAAAATGGTAAAACTGCAAGGTCTTGTAGAAATTACATATTCCGTACACAATCCACTATGTGACAAAATAACGTATAGTATATGCATAGAATAAATATTATCACATAATCCTGAAAATTTTGGAAATCTAATAGTGAATTAACTAAATGCTTTAGATTTAAAGTTATCTTTGTTCTATTGGGAGGGGATTTACTTTATACGAAATAACCTGCAATATTGCTGGCATATCTTTTGGTGATTGTCGAAAAGATCTTCCTACTGTACCAGATTCATATATCTTTTACTCATTACAAATACAACTTGGCTCATCGTGTTCTTGGAAAGAAATTAGAAAATGTTAATAGAGTTTTTGGTTATATGAAAGAAGGAAATAACTTCACTTCAAGTCTTAGGCATTCACTGTCTTTAATGGGGGAATGTAGATTATTTTAATCCTCAACTGGCACATGGAACTACAAAAATTATAATGAATGGTAGTTTCAACCTTACTGACCTAAAGTAAACAAAAAACGTTAAAGCTTCGTGACAGGCACTTAAATTAAAGTTAAGAAATAAATATGATCAGTACTCTACCATGAAAGTAATGTTAACAATATTCCATTCTTTAGAGACATATAACCCGTAAAATGGTGCATCTGACTTGAAGTAAACATTAGATAATAAATGTAACAGACTACCTTGAGAATTGTAAAGGTTTAGTGAGATTCAGGATAAAGAGAATAAAAAGTTTGAACATATCAACATATCCTTCCTTACCACAGTAACAATAAAACAACGATAATATACCTTGAGGAGAGTTAAAATTAATACTGACTCATCAGTACTGGATATTAAAACAAAACATTTCACAACAAACTTAAAAACCTGATTGTCCTTTTCTACAACTAACTTTAGGATCTCTAATCCTTATAATGTAAACAAACCTCAACGATTTATTCATAAAAAAAAATCAAGAGAGCTTGCAAGAAATATAAATCAAACATCATATGACCAGCATAAGTTGACCCATAACTCCTGGTATTAACAATGTAAGGCTAACTGTAATTTTATTTGTGAACACAAAACTTGTAAATGCAGAACACCTTATCCATTGTACTAATTTATCCACAAAATTGTTTTGATATTCCAAATATTTCACTATCTTCCTCATTATGAGGGGGAAAACTCACTACATTTTGTAGCAATTTCAAAATAAAACAAAAAGAAAAACTTTTGTGAGCAAATACATACTGACCTTGAAATGCAACCGAAATCATGCACGTCACATCATCTATGAATAAACTAAAAGTTAAGACACATTAACCAGTATCATACACACAGTCTGTACTATATTTTGGAAAAACCAAACAAAAGAATATTAGATGGAATGCATCAGCCGAGTAAAAACTCAGTTTTTTTCTGCTAAAAATCATCAAATAATTTTAAATATTTACAGTTTTTCCTTTTTAAATCTACAAACATATTCCAAAAATGATATCTAACATTCATTCCTTTCATTCTTTGGATCTGCTTGTTTTTATAGCTGCATTTAAACACTGCAGAATATATATATATAATGTATTCATATAAATATATTTACATTTATGCTCCAACAAATGTAGTGATCCTCGATTATATCTTTATATTGAGAGAAAACTACATGTATTTATATTTAGATGCTCTACAAACAATCTAATATTTATATCTGATAGCTAGTAACTACAATAAATTCCTTATTAAGCATGAAAGATGAATTTTTTTAAATTTTAGCAGCATTGACTACCCTTCAAATTAGAAAAAGTATTTTAATTTTAATTACCCAGAATTATACTTCCTAAATTAGCTAATTTCAGTCTGACATACATTCTTCAAACAAACACTAATTCTGACTACTCTCATAATCAAAATTTTACCTTCTATGCCTCAAGCGTCAGATCATTACCGTGTCCTGTTTCATCTTCTATGCTGCGCGACGAACGAGCCGTGTTGTCCTCTTCAGCTGATTTCTTAATCATCTGGTCAAGTCTCGACAGGAGAAACTGTTTGTCATGACCTTCCAGAATCAACTGGTTCTTGAGAAGAGACACCATGTGCTTATTTGCAGCTCCTACAGCATAGTAATAGTACCAGGCCAGAATCAAAATGATAATGGCAGGCACAGCGAATCCAGCAGTCCCCATGAAGAATACAACAGATTGTAGCCAGTGTGGCAGCTCTGAAAGGAACAATTGGTTAGTCTAGGATAAAGCTTTTATGTTTATTAACCTAATCTATCATAAGAGCAAGTACTCTTCCAGTGATGAGAATGTCCACAGAATAGTTAACCCTTTTATCCCCAGGCTCTTTGGAAATTTCCAACCCTTAACCCCCAAGGGGTTATTTTTTCCCCAGCACATTTTGCAGTATATATTTTTTTTAAATTGCTCTAACAGCCTTAATTTTTGTCATAGAGAGGTCAGGTTGGTCTCATTCTCTTGGAAAATACCTGAATTTTCTCAAAAAATTATTAAAAATATGAAAAAAAAATTCTATAGCATTTTTTTGTAAGGACGTACCAGTACGTCCATTGGGGTAAAAGGGTTAATTGTATTATCTTTCTGAGCTCTACTGATTAATTGTAGACAGCTAGTCTTAAAACCCTAAGATTACATGGATTGAATCCCACATGTAACAAAAATATAATGATATATCCAAGGTAAATTGAAGCTTGATTTTACAGGATGAGTATGTGTACTATAGCAATAAATCTACATCTGCTTTAATTCCATGATCAAGATTATATTTACTTAAAGTGGGATTAGAGCTTACATTCTTCCAGTGTTAAATACTTTATTGATTTACCTACATCTATGAAATGTCTTCTTATTTTTTAAGAAATATTACCTGCTACTCTTGATGTGTTACAGCAAGTTATCTGCTCACTGTTTTAGTACATAACATGTAATCCAGGAAAACCATTATTCTTATGAAAGTACAATATATACAAAACTCAATTGACAGACCTGATATGACATGGATCATCTGACTCCAAATTGTATTGAGCTCTCGGAAAGGACCACAAGACACGGAGGGTGTGATCTCAGCTATGGAGTATCCGACAGGAACAATGGTAACAATGAAAGATACGAGTAGGATGCTAATGAAGAGAGAGTTGGAGCGAGATGTGCGATACAGCTGTGATGACTGACTGCTGTTTACTGTGCAGTCAAAATATTTGATGTAGAACACAAACACTGAAAATAAAACACAGTATTAGAATTGTGGGGCATCATATGGTACCCATTCCAGATTAAGGAACAAGTAAATTCACATCAAATTGAGAGAAGTTGACTATATAACATAATAATTTTAAAATTCTGTTGTATTTCGTTGCTTACAACCAACTTCCTCATCCAAGCTAAAAATAAGCCAGTTCACAAACAGATAGGGCAATCAAATTTTGTTAATACCAGTTAAAGGTTAAAGGTGTCTGGTTTCAGTTCCAGTTCCATCAGAATAGATGCTCACAAGAACGTCAGCCGGGCAAGCCCAACCCCCCACTGTGGTGCCCTACCACAGCAGTAGCCTCCCCAGTAAACAGCTTAAACTCAGGGCCCTGGGCGGGGATCGATCTTTTGCCACGCGAATGCGAGGCAAACACGTTACCACTGTACTAGCCAGGAGGCTGGTAGTTATTAAAAAAATATTCAAATGCAGTTCTTAAAAACATTTAATGATTGTATGTATCAAAAGTGATGGTGCAAAAAAGATTTCTTTGACTGATTGTTTCCATAAAATGATATACAAAATTAGCTGGAGTCTGGATATTAAAAAATAACTAACTAAAAATGTCATGGTCCTTATTAAATCAAGAAAATTACAAGTACTGCCATCATTTTGAAAGCTAGATGATGTATTTTCCTCAAATCTTTAAGAATTTCCTGTATACTGTATCTATCATGTCGTACAAAGAGAAAAAAACTAAGTTCCTTTCAAGTATTTTGCTTCTGTTTATGAGTGGGTAGCATAGCAAATATAATTAATCTATGAATGGAACTGGATTCTTTATAGCTCGGTTAAAAACTGACACCATTTACTGGACAAGACCTCTAGTAACTCTAGTAAGATAGTATCCTGTACTTTGAGAATACACTTTTAAATGGATGGCTTAAATTTATCTAGAATTGGGCTGTTTGCATTGGCATATATTTGCTAAGAAAACCAGCAAGACAATTTATTCACACCAGAGATCACAAAACATTAAACTTATGAAAGCAAGACAGTTTATTCACCCAAGAGATCACAAGACATTAAAATTATGTCTTAGTAAAGTCTGAGGATGCTTGAATACTTTTGGATGAAATCATTTGATTTTTACAGTTGAATGAAAAAAAAAATATGGAGATTTTAGAATAAAAATGAAAAGGTCCAGGTCACCAATGTAGTATAAAAATGTTTCAACTTGAGAAGAGAGCTTTGCATTAAATAGTGTAATGTATTTGCAGCCGTTGTGAATCAGAAATTAAAAAAAATTAAATACATAATCCATACAGAGGATAATAAACACTTAAGAACTATATAAGCACAATTTAAGTTTTGTATGGCCTTGTAAATAGCACATAAACTTGACATAAAAGCAACATGCCACATTCTGTAACATTTTCACTGGCAAATCACATAAACTTGTTCATGTGACAGAAGAAACTTAAGAGGTTTCCTATAATACAGTACAAGTGAGAAAAAGCATGATCAACGTACCTAATTTTACGCAAGTTACGGCTGGTAACAAGGGAGAGTAAAACATTCCAAGCCAGCAAAGTGTCTGGCCATATACTATGTCTAAAACATGCTTTGGTATCATAAACTCTATGTCCCCTATGACGTTCCCGAGCCTACTCCTCCGCAGAAGTTTATGGCCGATGCACTTGCGCGGAAGGTTGATGAAGAATGTTGTTAAGAACATGATGAGCAAGTCCAGAATGGAAAGTTTGTACAGCTGTTGGCCTACGTATGTTTCCCAACACCTAGGTTGACTGTCACACTCCTCACTGTTGACAAAATAAGGATAATGTATACATGTATAGTTTTCCGTTTATTTTACACTCTAATAATCAAAGAACATTACAGTACAGGACAGTAAATAGAAAAATAAATCCAGATGTACTGTACACTATGAAATGTGACGTATAGTATACAGTACATAATTTGAATTTGATGAAATCCTAAATAATGAAATGCACATCTAATTCCTCTATAATATGGTAAAGTGTAGGATGAAAATACCAATTAGGATTGTACATAGTGAATAACTAGGACAAAATTATAAAATATTAAAACTTTGAGAGCATAGGTAAAGCTGTGTTACAAATATTAAATCAAATTGTATTAGAATACACTAAATATGAAAAGGAAACTAAATCAAAATACCATTACTGGTACAATATACTGTACATTTAAATATGGGCTTCATAAATATTACCCTAAATTCTATAACAGTCTCAAATATGTCAGAATAAAACCAAAAGTAGTTGTTGATAAAAAAAATATGAGGACATACTGTATGTATAATCAGTTTACTTTAATAATTTAAGAAAATATAAAAGATCACCTGTTCAAATTTACATACTTGATACAAGATCCTTGTGGAGGTGCCGGACACTGAATGCCCTGGTATATGGAGAAGAGCAATACTACCAACGATGCTAGACGAAGAAACACCGTCCTTATTAATGTCAACAGGAGGATAGAATTTGGGGTATAATGTTCAAACTCCACTAACAGCCTGTAAAACACAATTAAATAATACAACTCTAAAAATGAAAAACTGGGCTCTACTTCAAAATTGTTATATTTAATACTTAATTATAAAGAGAGAGTCCTTAGTAGTGACATATAGCAAAATTAACTGAAAGAAACTAAGATTTTTTTAAAAAAATCAAGTAAAGTGTTTTAAATACCTAAATTGAATATAAAAAGTGACCAACCCTCACTAAACTGTATAAGAACTGTAATAGACTTACCTGAGAATGAAAGGGATGACAATGTTGAGAGTAATGATGACTGCTGACGGAAGGTACTCAAAGAGAAGAATAATGATGTCCTCTTGGGTTCCCTTAAAAAGAAAGAAAAATAATTACCAGTAAATACTGTATAACACACGACACAGCAGGCAGTATTAATAGGTCTGGTGTATCACTTATAGGACCTAGGTGTATTTCTGTCTGTCCTTCAGTATTTTTTCAACCTGCTATCATGGTTATTTTGACTTGCTTCAATTTACACCACAATTTTAATAGGCATCCATTGGCTCAGCTTAGATTCTAAGTGACATTACTCTGCATGTAATTAATATAACTAATTTTATTTTCTTAATCAATTCCCTTAATTACTTAAGCCAATCTGGTGCTACTGTAAATTCAGTTGCAAGTTTCATTATTATTATTATTATTAATAGCTAAGCTACAACCCTAATTGGCAAAGCAAGATGCTATAAGCCCAAGGGCTCTAACAGGGAAAAATAACCTAGCGAGGAATGGAAATAAGGAAATAAATAAACGATATAAGAAGTAATGAAAATTAAAATAAAATATTTTAAAAACATTAACATTAAAACGGATATTTCAAATATAAACTATAAAAGGACTTATGTCAGCCTCTTCAACATAATGATCTTTTTAACAAAAATGCATAGGTGTTGATTTTAATTTCAATTCCCCATGTATACCTGGTTTTAAGAGTGGCAGGAGGGTATATAAAGACAATTTCTAAACGAATAACTATGTAATCCACAGTATGTTGGTATATACTGTAGAGGCTAAAATTATTGTTTAGCATAGTATCATGAAGTTGTTCAAAGTTTTCCATAAAGCCTTGGTTAATAAAGTTACCAGTGCACCATGTTTAGTTGTTAATTATTTCCGAGGCTTGTGACAAGATGAAAAAAAACTTTACATGAACAAACCCTTTAAAAAAAAACCGGAGACATGAAGTAAACCTCTTTAGGGCCAAAAGAATAATGCAGTACAGTAAGTTGTTCAAGAGTTAAATGTTTCTACTACAGTATTTATATATATTTCTCTTATAGTTTTTTTCTGGGGCGACCTGTGACGGCCGGTGAAAGAAGTCCTTCTTTACACTTTTCTAATATAAATCTTCCAAATATACAAGAGAAAGATAAAAGTATGGAATGCAGAGGTTACTACCCTCGCGCGATCACCTTGTGGGTGTCGTGTATACAACAGGGGCGTGTGAAAACCACTATTCCCAGGCTGTCTTCCATTTAGATAATCCCTTCATCAAAGGGGAGGGCCGTGACAGGCCCTAGAGAACACAGTTGGACTACCCCACCGACACCTACCACGCGCCCTCCAGGTCATCCTTCTGTGAACCCTGACAGTACAGGAAAACTTACCCCTTTACTTTCTGTCGACTTCAAGGTCCTGAGTTTACGAAAGGCAAAAGATGTGCTGTAGAATATTGCACTGAAAGACCCTGCCAGCAAGATCAGAACCACCAGATTTACCATTAACCGAACAAAGTACAATCGACATCTGAAAAAAAAAGAAAGGAATATTGGTTAATGAATGGGGCACTTAACCCTTTTACCCCCAAAGGACGTACTGGTACGTTTCACAAAACCCATCCCTTTACCCCCATGGACGTACCGGTACGTCCTTGCATGAAAAATAAGAAAGGAATATTGTTTAATGAATGGGGCACTTAACCCTTTTACCCCCAAAGGACGTACTGGTACGTTTCACAAAACCCATCCCTTTACCCCCATGGACGTATCGGTACGTCCTTGCAAAAAAATGCTGTCAAATTTTCTTTTTTCATATTTTTGATAGATTTTTGAGAAAATTCAGGCATTTTCCAAGAGAATGAGATCAACCTGACCTCTCTATGACAAAAATTAAGGCTGTTAGAGCAATTTTAAAAAAATATACTGCAAAATGTGCTGGGAAAAAAATAACCCCCTAGGGGTTAACGGTTGGAAATTTCCAAAGAGCCTGGGGGTAAAAGGGTCAAATAATGGTACATTGATATACAAGTTCATCTATCACAGAAGCACATACTGAACCTGAAAAATTTTCTCCATTGCTAAAATGGCTTCTGTAGAAATGCTTGTTTATATTTCCATGAATACATTTCAATAGCTACCTTTATCTCAAGTATACATTCAAAATCAAATGCATTTACCATCTAAACTAGTAATTTAAATATAGGTAGAGTATTGCAACTAACAATATGGTTCCCCCTGTGGCCGCGGGGGCATAAAACAATTAGAATAGCGCCAACGTTATCCCTGCGTGTCGTAAGAGGCGACTAAAAGGGACGGGACGAGGGGGCTGGGAACCCCCTCTCCTGTAAAAGTATCCTGTGAGACAGCAACAAAGAGATGGAGCTGGGGGGAGAGTGACTGCTCCCCGCACTCTAGTTTTTGGGGTGTTTGAATGTGCGTGGATGTAGTACGATAGAGAGTAAAAGATGTGAGATTGGAAGTATGTTTAGAAGTAGAAGGATGGATGTATTGGCCTTGTGTGAGACAAAGATGAAAGGAAAGGGTGAAGTGATGTTTGGTGAAATGTCTGGTAGAGTGTCTGGGATTGAAAGGGGAAGAGCGAGAGAGGGTGTGGCTTTATTGTTGAGTGAATGGATGACAGGTAAAGTAGTGGAATGGAAGGAGATATCATCTAGGTTAATGTGGGTAAGGGTTAGGTTGGGTAGGGAATGTTGGGCGTTTGTCAGTGCGTATGGGCCAGGTAGTGAGAAAAGTGAAGAAGAGCGGAATGAGTTCTGGAATGAATTAACTAGGTGTGTAGAAGGACTGGGTAGAAGGAATTATGTAGTTGTTATGGGTGACTTAAATGCTAGAGTGGGTGCTGGAGAGGTAGAAGGTGTCATTGGGAAATATGGCGTACCAGGTGAAAATGAGAGTGGTGAGAGACTGGTAGATATGTGTGTTGAACAAGAGATGGTAATAAGTGCTAGCTTTTTTAAAAAGAAAGATAAAAATAAGTATACATGGGTAAGAGTGGCAAATGGAAGAGTAGTAGAAAGGGCATTAATGGATTATGTGTTGATAACTAGAAGAATGTTTGGAAGATTGAAAGACATGCACGTGTTTAGGGGTATGGCTAACGGTATGTCTGATCATTTTTTGGTGGAAGGAAAATTAGTTGTAGCAAAAGAGTGGGGGAATAGAGTAGGTGGATGTAAAAGGGAGCTAGTGAGGGTTGAAGAGCTAATAAAACCGGGGGTAAAAAGTAAATATCAGGAAAGGTTGAAAATGGCATATGACGAGGTGAGAGTAAGAGAAACTGGTAATTTAGAGGAGGAGTGGAAGTTAGCAAAAGAAAATTTTGTTGGGATTGCAAGTGATGTATGTGGCAAGAAGGTTGTTGGAGGCAGCATGAGGAAGGGCAGTGAATGGTGGAATGAAGGAGTGAAGGTAAAAGTGGAAGAGAAAAAGAGGGCTTTTGAAGAATGGCTGCAGAGTAATAGTATAGAGAAGTATGAAAAATATAGAGAGCAAAAGGTGGAAGTAAAGCGCAAGGTACGTGAGGCAAAGAGGGCAGCTGACCTGAGGTGGGGTCAGGGACTGGGTCAGTCATATGAAGAGAATAAGAAGAAGTTTTGGAAAGAAGTGAAGAGAGTAAGGAAGGCCGGCGCAAGAATTGAAGAGACAGTGAAAGATGGAAATGGAAGGTTGTTAAAAGGAGAGGAGGCAAGGAAAAGGTGGGCGGAATATTTTGAAAGTTTGCTGAATGTTGAGGATGATAGGGAGGCAGATATAATTGCGGTTCCAGGTGTTGAGGTGCCAGTGATGGGAGATGAGAATGAGAGAGAGATTACAATAGAGGAAGTGAGGAGAGCACTAGATGAAACGAGAGTAGGAAAAGCATCGGGTATGGATGGTGTGAAAGCTGAGATGTTGAAGGAAGGGGGTGTGACTGTACTTGAATGGTTGGTGAGATTGTTTAATGTGTGTTTTGTGTTGTCAATGGTACCAGTAGATTGGGTCTGTGCATGTATTGTACCACTATATAAGGGTAAGGGAGATGTGCATGAGTGTTGTAATTCAAGAGGTATTAGTTTGTTGAGTGTAGTTGGAAAAGTGTATGGTAGAATACTGATTAATAGGATTAAGGATAAAACAGAGAATGCAATCTTGGAAGTACAGGGTGGTTTTAGAAGAGGTAGGGGTTGTATGAATCAGATTTTTACAGTTAGGCAGATATGCGAGAAATATTTAGCAAAAGGTAAGGAGGTGTATGTTGCGTTTATGGATCTGGAGAAAGCATATGATAGAGTTGATAGGGAAGCAATGTGGAATGTGATGAGGTTATATGGAGTTGGTGGAAGGTTGTTGCAAGCAGTGAAAAGTTTCTACACAGGTAGTAAAGCATGTGTTAGAATAGGAAATGAGGTGAGCGATTGGTTTCCAGTGAGAGTGGGGCTGAGACAGGGATGTGTGATGTCGCCGTGGTTGTTTAACTTGTATGTTGATGGAGTGGTGAGAGAGGTGAATGCTAGAGTGCTTGGACGAGGATTAAAACTGGTAGGCGAGAATGGTCATGAATGGGAGGTAAATCAGTTGTTGTTTGCGGATGATACTGTACTGGTAGCAGACACAGAAGAGAAGCTTGACCGACTAGTGACAGAATTTGGAAGGGTGTGTGAGAGAAGGAAGTTGAGAGTTAATGTGGGTAAGAGTAAGGTTATGAGATGTACGAGAAGGGAAGGTGGTGCAAGGTTGAATGTCATGTTGAATGGAGAGTTACTTGAGGAGGTGGATCAGTTTAAGTACTTGGGGTCTGTTGTTGCAGCAAATGGTGGAGTGGAAGCAGATGTACGTCAGAGAGTGAATGAAGGTTGCAAAGTGTTGGGGGCAGTTAAGGGAGTAGTAAAAAATAGAGGATTGGGCATGAATGTAAAGAGAGTTCTATATGAGAAAGTGATTGTACCAACTGTGATGTATGGATCGGAGTTGTGGGGAATGAAAGTGATGGAGAGACAGAAATTGAATGTGTTTGAGATGAAGTGTCTGAGGAGTATGGCTGGTGTATCTCGAGTAGATAGGGTTAGGAACGAAGTGGTGAGGGTGAGAACAGGTGTAAGAAATGAGTTAGCGGCTAGAGTGGATATGAATGTGTTGAGGTGGTTTGGCCATGTTGAGAGAATGGAAAATGGCTGTCTGCTAAAGAAGGTGATGAATGCAAGAGTTGATGGGAGAAGTACAAGAGGAAGGCCAAGGTTTGGGTGGATGGATGGTGTGAAGAAAGCTCTGGGTGATAGGAGGATAGATGTAAGAGAGGCAAGAGAGCGTGCTAGAAATAGGAATGAATGGCGAGCGATTGTGACGCAGTTCCGGTAGGCCCTGCTGCTTCCTCCGGTGCCTTAGATGACCGCGGAGGTAGCAGCAGTAGGGGACTCAGCAGTATGAAGCTTCATCTGTGGTGGAAATGTGGGAGGTTGGGCTGTGGCACCCTAGCAGTACCAGCTGAACTCGGCTGAGTCCCTGGTTAGGCTGGAGGAACGTAGAGAGTAGAGGTCCCCTTTTTGTTTTGTTTCTTGTTGTTGTCGGCTACCCCCCAAAATTGGGGGAAGTGCCTTTGGTATATGTATGTATGTACTCTAAAACAAAGAGGTTATTGTTGGACTGAAGGAACTGTATGGCATATATTTTGATGACAAAAAAAAACAAACGTACATTTTAAGACAATCCAAATACGAGCAAATGTATTAATGAGGACGTTCCAAATGCAAATTACAATTGATTGATTGGTGAATTTCCTTCCACCAATTTCTAAGTACTGTATTTAATAAAATTTCAAAAATTTTCAACATGAATAGATTCTACTTTAAATATTTAATCGATCCTAAAAGCGTATCATGTTGAGCTTCAAACAAAGCTGACATTATGAAATAGTACTGTACTTTACATAACCACTAATTTCAGTAAGTACAGACGTACAGTACTAGGACATAAACCTGCAGTATGGAAATTTAAATCATACAAAAACCATAAATGATCATCCACAACAGATTAAAATTTGAGTAGAAAATGTGCAAAAAAGAAGAGAATGGAAATACCCTAATTCCTTTCATATCTTACCCAAGTGGTTAAGCAGCAACAGGAAAAAGAAACATGGTTGTGGAATCAATTCAAGCAGCTGTGAAGGAAAAGAGAATAAGGATGGGAAGAGGATAATAACTACCAAACAAGAGAGGAATATAGATGGACAAAGAGGGAAACAAATAATGATAATGGATGGAGAAGAATACAAAAGAGAGTTGTATGTTATGAAGGGAACACAGGCGGGAGAAAATATCAACAGAATTGCAGAAGGAAAATGAAAAGACAGGCAGGAAGTAAGATAGGTAGGAATTATTAGATATAAATGGAAATATCTTAATTAGGGAAGAGGAGGTCAACAGAAGGAAAGACAATTTCTCACTACTATTAAACAGTGAGAATTAGTATGAAGAACTAGAAAAATTTCCCCCAGCAGAGTGAAATTGGGAATTGGAATTAAGAGTAGGACATCAGCAGAACAGATGGATGGATGTGGTGAAGAGGGATACCGGTAAGGTGGGACTGGCGGAACAAGATGCAAGGAATGCTAATAGATGGAGAAAGTGAACTAGAGTGGCCAACCCTGCCATACAGTGGGACCAATAAGATTTTATTGGTTGAGAGAAGGAGATACTTTATCAAACCCCATACAGATAAAAGCATACATAAAAATGTAATAATGATAATGACAAGTGATTTCAAATTAAAATTATAATACATATATACTTTGAAGTTGAACCACAACAAACGTCTTTTAAACATGGAAATGTTTACAGAGTTTAAGAAAAAACTAAATGTGAACCATGTAAAGAACTCAAGACATAACTTTTGCCAAGCAGGAATTTTGAAAAATTCTAGCACAAATATATAAAAAAACTCAATATTTATAAATAACATTACATCTTACCTTTCTCGTTTTGTTCTCTGTTCTTTTTCTTCATTATATCTTTCTGTTTCTAAGTGATTACAAAGTTCATTATAAATAGCTTTCTTCTTAACGGAAGCAGCTTTGTTGTTTTCGATACAGTAGTCCCAGCCACCAAATATCAAATTACAGTACTGTAACAAGAAATAAAATCATTCATTAAAGCTTGACTCTTCATTAATAAAGAACTAACAAATTTTATTGCCAGTGGACAATTAAAAAAAGAAAAAATTAAAGTCTTAAATAACGTAACCTTTTTAAAACTCAAGACATGCTGACATGCAAAGAGGCTTTATATTCTCTGCGACAATAAGGTACAAAACTTAAAGGTCCTAATGAATGTAACCTTGTTAAAAATCAAATACATGTCGAGATGAAAAAGGGTTTTATAACCTCTTCCACAACAATAAGCTACTTATTATAACCGCTGTTAACCCTTTTACCCCTAAAGGACATACTGGTACGTTTCACAAAACTCATCCCTTTACCCCCATGGACGTACCGGTACGTCCTTGCAAAAAAATGCTATAAAAACTTTTTATTTCATATTTTTGATAATTTTTTGAAAAAATTCAGGCATTTTCCAAGAGAATGAGACCAACCTGACCTCTCTGTGACAAAACTTAAGGCTGTAAGAGCAATTTAAAAAATATATACTGCAAAATGTGCTGGGGAAAAAATAACCCCTTGGGGGTTAAGGCTTGGAAATTTCCAAAGAGCCTGGGGGTAAAAGGGTTAATCTAATCTATATTCTATTCTTAAAATTAAAGACAATACAAGCAAAGTCCAAAGCTTTACCTGATAGAACTGTCCTTCCGACGACCTCAAACTTTTTCTTAAGCCTCTTGCAGCAGCTCTCACCATCAAGACTAGACTAAGAATCAAGGTGACTATTACCACCAAAAGGTAGGCTAAAGGCAAATTATACGTCCACCCTCTCTTCTCATCTAACAATAGGATATGACGAGGGTAGAATCCGTAGAAGAGATAAGATATTTCCAGCACACCAGTACCCTGCACCCCATCCAAGACCAGCTTGACAATAAATAGTTGATCAACATGTTGTGATTCTTCTAGAACCTCCCGCCGATATTCCTCGTAGCAACAAACAGTTGCATTCTCATCCTCAAAGAGCCAGGTATTATTGCCGTATTCGTCGAGGCATCTATCCTATATGGTTAAAAAAAGAAATATGAATGCATGGTTAGTAGATTTTTACCGTGACATTAATAAAAAGCTTATTCACGACACTAGCATAAAGATAAAACAAAAATATATATGAAAAGGAAATTTGAATACAGGGTACTGTGCTGTAAAGTACATCAGAATAAGAGGAAATTAATTATATTACAGCTCAACAAATCTGTAATGGAATTTTGATTTAATTTCATGCTCCACTGAAACTCACTTTATGGATAGTTAACAGCTGTACATATCATCAGATAGTTTCAATTTCACAAATATTTTATTATTATTTATAGAGAAAATAGTTCATGATCATATAAATGTAAAGTTCAATATTTTCTCATCATATCACAATCACCATCAACTTAGGAACATCAGATTTCATTAAAGGGATTTTGACGAAGGAAAAATCTATTTCTGGGAAGAGACCTGTGATGCCCGGTGAAAATCCTTCTTTACACTTTTCTGATATAAATCTTCCAAATATACCAGAGAAAGATAAAAGCATGGAATGCAGAGGTTACTACCCTCGCGCGAGCACCTTGTGGGTGTCGTGTATACAACAGGGGCGTGTGAAAACCACTATTCACAGGCTGTCTTCCATTTAGATAATTCCTTCATCAAAGGGAAGGGCCGTAACAGGCCCTAGTGAACACAGTTGGACCACGCCACCGTCACCTAACACGTGCGACCTCTAGGACATCCTTCTGTTTTGGACTTGCTCGCATAGTTGTATTGTTTGTGCTCTCGGTGTTTATTCCCATGTTTGTCGTTAATTCATCATGACTGACGCTGCTACTTCACCTTTACCAATGTTAAGTACCATAGTTTGTTTTGACAGTTTTTTTCAGTTCCAGGCATTTGTTCTCTTTCCAGTAATGTGGATTTTAATTTTGACATTGTACTGTTTATGTTTAAGTCACATTTTCTAAAGTAGAATTTCCCAGGAATAAGAACTAATTACAATGCAACAATCTACATAATCATAATTGGGAAACCAGACTTGCCTCCGGATGTTTCAGGATGATTTGTGGGACAAGAATGAAGAGAGTCAATAAGACACACGTGACCAGGTTGAGATACAGCAGCCATTTGATGAAAGTGAAAAAGGCCACGAGACCTGTGCCAAAGTTTCCTTCTACGTAGCGCAAACTCCAGTGCCAGAGTTCAATCTTTGATATCATCTCTTTGAGTCTGCTTCTGGCCTGTAATATTGCAATGTGATAAAATACAGAATTATTTGCATTGAATCCATAAAAGAATTATATTTCATAGCTTTTATATACAGTAACTTGAAAGTATTATGAATTCAATATATAATTAGATTTGAAGGTTATACTGTAATATAAACGAAATCAAAAGTAATAACTACTCTCAAAGGTTATTTAAAAACAGAATATGCACCTTCGCAGAAAGAAATTGACATTGCTATATTTCAAATAAATACAATAAGCTATTATTAATGCCTAGGATATTATTCCCTACTAATATTGGTGACTACTGTAAATTAATACAAACATTAAATCATACATGATTTTAAGACTATAATACATCTGGATTAAAACGATAAGATTTATAATCAAGTACAGTACCTTAACAAAATGGGAATGCACAATTTAAACCTACTACAAACCTATACTTCATTATTATTATTATTATTACTTTCTAAGCTACAAACCTAGTTGGAAAAGCAGGATACTATAAGCCAAGAGGCCTAAACAGGGAAAATAGTCCAGCGAGGAAAGGAAACAAAAAATTAAAATATCTTAGTAAGAGTAAGAAGATTAAAATAATTATTTTCTATATAAACTATGAAAACTTTAACAAAACAAGAAGTAGAGAAACTAGATAGAATAGTGTGCGTGAGTGTACCCTCAAGCAAAAGAACTCTAACCCAAGACAGTGTAAGACCACGATACAGAGGCTATGGCACTACCCAAGACTAGAGAACAATGGTTTGATTTTGGAGTGTCCTTCTCCTAGAAGAACTACTTACCATAGCTAAAGAGTACCCGAAAACATCAAATATTGTATCGAACAAACTGTAATTCAGGATCTCGGCAAATTCAACTCACCTGCAAAGCAAATTTTCTTCTGGATAACTTGAATGCTGCCAAGCCTCTTGTGCGCAGCGTTGGGGCAGATTGCAACTGACGTTTGAGTTTGCGCTTTTCTTCCATTGGCACAGCATGGGCACGGATCTGCTGGAGCTTTTCCCATGTTTCCTCCTCATCAACCCCTATGATGAAGATGAGATATATTAACTCGAAATCTATCACATAAATGTATTATTATTATTATTATTATTATTATTATTATTATTATTAGCTAAGCTAAAACCCTAGTTGGAAAAGCAAGATGCTATAAGCCCGAGGGCTCCAACTGGCAAAAATAGCCCAGTGAGGAAAGGAAATAAGGAAATAAATAAACAATATGAGAAATAATAAACAATTAATAAATTATTTTAAAAACAGTAACATCATCAAAACAGATATTTTATACATAAACTATAAAAAGACTTATGTCAGCCTGTTCAAGATAAAAATATAAACATAACTACAGTATGTCATACAGAATTCATTCTGGAGATTCCTTAAAGTAATCATTAGCAACAGTAAATAATAGTACAGAAAACCTGACAGCTTCACTACATTCTTGGAAAAGTATTTTATATTTAAATAATTTAAGGATGAGAGACATAATCTAGGTATGACTGTCACATTAATCCTTTGTGATTTATCCTTGGGCCTCATATGACATACTGTATTTTACATCAAGTAATATTTTTCTTTTCATTTACCCATATAAAATTTGTACAATACAGTATATTTAAAACTACAAATCAATGGATATTAGATATATTCAGCTATATGATAAAACTCTTATTTTCAGTATTAGCATGGTTTTTGTGAATACGAGTTAAGTTAGATGTCCCCAAAATGGGGCTGGGCGATATAAACAATAAAACAGGCGCTGTAGAGGCATGTCAAATAATTCAGAAAACACTGGTGAGCGAAAAATTCCATAATAGAAAATTTGAAGGAAGTTGTACTGCAAAATAAGCATCCAGAGACCATGCCATACAAAACAACCTTGCAAAATCATTCTCAACATTGTTATAAAGTGACCAAGAAAATACGGCAGGTTCATATTATTTCTGGTACACTGTACTATTACTTGTGACTTATTGAATATGGACTACACTATAGTCCCACACAACAGTATTCAATATCAGAAAACAAAATACTTTTATTTGAAAAGAAAAATCTAATCCTAATTTGACCTATTATTCCAACCAGTCTCTTTTCTTACCCTGTGTCAGGTCAGGCAGGACTTCGAGATATGTGTCAGACCCTCTCCTGCTGGTGTGGACCAGGGTGGCGGTGGTGGTGGCAGGCTGGCATCTTCGGCTTCGTGTTGAGGCTCTCCGTCGGATGGTTCCTCGCCCGAGGGTATTGACTGGAAGATAAAATTTACCTTTTTAGAATTCTTATCTTAATTGCAAAGCCAAGTCACAAAAACATTGGGTTTTGGGCTTTAACTCTCAACTGCTTTGGTGCCATAAAAGTATTGATCAGACACTGAAATCTAGAACCATTTCAGAGATGGTAGAGCAAATTGTTCATATATGTTCCTCTAAAATGAACCAAAGTAAATGAGGATTTCTATGATAAATAATCAATACTCAACATTGCTAATGACTGACAGGGAAACAGAAATTTATCATGCACTAGAAAATAAAACAGAAAGACCTATAAATACATAACATGTACCTTCCATATTGGTTCCTGAGAATTTTTTAAGGGTCAAATAAAAAATATGAATTAATATTACGCATTAAATTCCTGTCCCTGAATAATGAAAATTAACCAATAACCAAAACTCCAAGTATAAAATGAAATACAAGACCAAAATCCACAACGAATTCTAAAAGTTTTCAAGAGCACTTTAAACTTTTTAGAAGTTTCTTCCCTTCAACATGACACTTCTCTCTCTCTACTTACAAGTGATGACAATGCCCTCATCGTCGTCCTCGTCACTCGTCCCTTCATCTCCTGGGATGCTGATCTTCGCACCGTCGGGTGCTTCGGCGTCGAACACAGAAATTTTGACTCTTTTGCCCGACTTAGATGTCAGTCCTATATTCGAACCTAGGAGACGTTGTCTTTCTCCTCTTCCCTGTCTTTCTCCTCCTCCTTCCTCCTCCTCTTCCCCCATTTCAGGGGTCAACTCTCCATTCATCTAACCTAATTGTTTCTGGGGTCACTTGGATTATTTATTTTCTTTTACAATATGGCGAGTCTATGATTATCTATCAAAATAACGTAACACTGTAAATAGTGAATAAAAAATAGTCATGTATGTTATTAATGTTATTGTTGAGTGAAATTTACATTTAAAAAAAAGTAATTATCATTCACATTAAGCTCTCATATGCCTGGACTTCTTTTATGAATTCAGGCCATAAAGCCAGGCGCTGGGGCCAAGGAGGCAGTCAATCAAAGGCAAAACCAACATCACTTCTCAGAAAAAATAATCGCAGTTATAATTTGAAATAAAGTTTTTATCTAATTATACAAAGGATGTGAAGTATACCATCAAACCATGATAATACACAAACAAACCAAACAGCGATACCTTGGTACCAATATCGGAAATAAAG
>NC_090759.1:78226436-78231436 GCF_036898095.1 Palaemon carinicauda
ATTGAAGAGCTAATAAAACCGGGGGTAAAAAGTAAATATCAGGAAAGGTTGAAAATGGCATATGATGAGGTGAGAGTAAGAGAAACTGGTAATTTAGAGGAGGAGTGGAAGTTAGTAAAAGAAAATTTTGTTGGGATTGCAAGTGATGTATGTGGCAAGAAGGTTGTTGGAGGCAGCATGAGGAAGGGCAGTGAATGGTGGAATGAAGGAGTGAAGGTGAAAGTGGAAGAGAAAAAGAGGGCTTTTGAAGAATGGCTGCAGAGTAATAGTATAGAGAAGTATGAAAAATATAGAGAGAAAAAGGTGGAAGTAAAGCGCAAGGTACGTGAGGCAAAGAGGGCAGCTGACCTGAGGTGGGGTCAGGGATTGGGTCAGTCATATGAAGAGAATAAGAAGAAGTTTTGGAAAGAAGTGAAGAGAGTAAGGAAGGCTGGCGCAAGAATTGAAGAGACAGTGAAAGATGGAAATGGAAGGTTGTTAAAAGGAGAGGAGGCAAGGAAAAGGTGGGCGGAATATTTTGAAAGTTTGCTGAATGTTGAGGATAATAGGGAGGCAGATATAATTGCTGTTCCAGGTGTTGAGGTGCCAGTGATGGGAGATGAGAATGAGAGAGAGATTACAATAGATGAAGTGAGGAGAGCACTAGATGAAACGAGAGTAGGAAAAGCATCTGGTATGGACGGTGTGAAAGCTGAGATGTTGAAGGAAGGGGGTGTGACTGTACTTGAATGGTTGGTGAGATTGTTTAATATGTGTTTTGTGTTGTCAATGGTACCAGTAGATTGGGTTTGTGCATGTATTGTACCACTATATAAGGGTAAGGGAGATGTGCATGTGTTGTAATTCAAGAGGTATTAGTTTGTTGAGTGTAGTTGGAAAAGTTTATGGTAGAGTATTGATTAATAGGATTAAGGATAAAACAGAGAATGCAATCTTGGAAGTACAGGGTGGTTTTAGAAGAGGTAGGGGTTGTATGAATCAGATTTTTACAGTTAGGCAGATATGCGAGAAATATTTAGCAAAAGGTAAGGAGGTGTATGTTGCGTTTATGGATCTGGAGAAAGCATAT
This sequence comes from Palaemon carinicauda, assembly GCF_036898095.1. Lineage (NCBI taxonomy): Eukaryota > Metazoa > Arthropoda > Malacostraca > Decapoda > Palaemonidae > Palaemon > Palaemon carinicauda. Next base: position 78,227,506 of record NC_090759.1, read on the forward strand.
GATAGAGTTGAAAGGGAAGCAATGTGGAATGTGATGAGGTTATATGGAGTTGGTGGAAGGTTGTTGCAAGCAGTGAAAAGTTTATACAAAGGTAGTAAAGCATGTGTTAGAATAGGAAATGAAGTGAGTGATTGGTTTCCGGTGAGAGTGGGGCTGAGACAGGGATGTGTGATGTCGCCGTGGTTGTTTAACTTGTATGTTGATGGAGTGGTGAGAGAGGTGAATGCTCGAGTGCTTGGACGAGGATTAAAACTGGTAGGCGAGAATGACCATGAATGGGAGGTAAATCAGTTGTTGTTTGCGGATGATACTGTACTGGTAGCAGACACAGAAGAGAAGCTTGACCGACTAGTGACAGAATTTGGAAGGGTGTGTGAGAGAAGGAAGTTGAGAGTTAATGTGGGTAAGAGTAAGGTTATGAGATGTACGAGAAGGGAAGGTGGTGCAAGGTTGAATGTCATGTTGAATGGAGAGTTACTTGAGGAGGTGGATCAGTTTAAGTACTTGGGGTCTATTGTTGCAGCAAATGGTGGAGTGGAAGCAGATGTACGTCAGAGAGTGAATGAAGGTTGCAAAGTGTTGGGGGCAGTTAAGGGGAGTAGTAAAAAATAGAGGGTTGGGCATGAATGTAAAGAGAGTTCTATATGAGAAAGTGATTGTACCAACTGTGATGTATGGATCGGAATCGTGGGGAATGAAAGTGATGGAGAGACAGAAATTGAATGTGTTTGAGATGAAGTGTCTAAGGAGTATGGCTGGTGTATCTCGAGTAGATAGGGTTAGGAACGAAGTGGTCAGGGAGAGAACGGGTGTAAGAAATGAGTTAGCGGCTAGAGTGGATATGAATGTGTTGAGGTGGTTTGGCCATGTTGAGAGAATGGAAAATGGTTGTCTGCTAAAGAAGGTGATGAATGCAAGAGTTGATGGGAGAAGTACAAGAGGAAGGCCAAGGTTTGGGTGGATGGATGGTGTGAAGAAAGCTCTGGGTGATAGGAGGATAGATGTGAGAGAGGCAAGAGAGCGTGCTAGAAATAGGAATGAATGGCGAGCGATTGTGACGCAGTTCCAGTAGGCCCTGCTGCTTCCTCCGGTGCCTTAGATGACCGCGGAGGTAGCAGCAGTAGGGGAGTCAGCATTATGAAGCTTCATCTGTGGTGGAAATGTGGGAGGTTGGACTGTGGCACCCTAGCAGTACCAGCTGAACTCGGTTGAGTCCCTGATTAGGCTGAAGGAACATAGAGAGTAGAGGTCCCCTTTTTGTTTTGTTTCATTGTTGGTGTCGGCTACCCCCCAAAATTGGGGGAAGTGCCTTGGTATATGGATGGATGTATTCATCCTTTCCTGTTTCGTCTGTTTGTTAGTTTATCTATTTGTTAGTGAGCAATTTTACACAAAAACTACAGTACCGATTTTGACCAAACTTGGTAGTCACGCTGGGTATGACCCAATGATGAATCTGTAATGTTTTGGATAAAGTACATTAAAGTACAAGTACGCAGCAGCATTTTTAAAGCAATCGCAATGTTGAGTAAATGTCAAATATTTTTTTTTTTATTTTTTTTTTTTTTGGTGAACATTACGCAAAAACTATTGAACCAATTTCAACGAAACTTGGTGGCCATTTGGAGTCTGACCCAAGGACAAATCCATTAGATTTTCAAGGAATTACACCGAAGTAAAAGTACGCAGTGGAGTTAGAGCAAAATAAGACTACTCGGCGTGTACTGAGTACCCCTCTAGTTTATTTTGTGCATATGGATACTTACTTCACATACATACAAATACTCACAAAAAGCTAATCAGAAAACCCTTTATGGTTTGAAAATAAATCTCAGTATATGTATCCAATATTATATATATATATATATATATATATATATATATATATATATATATATATATATATACATATATATATATACAGTATATATATATATATATATATATATATATATATATATATATATATATATATATATATATATATATATATATATACATGTATACATATGTATGCATATACAGTATATATATATATATATATATATATATATATATATATATACATATATATATATATATATATATATATATACATATACATATATACATATATATATATATATATATATATATATATATATATATATATAAATATATATATATATATATATTACATATAAAAAAAAGGGGCGCAAGAAACACAACCGGATGCTATTTGTATGATTCAAAGATTCTCGCAAGAAACAGGAGTTGTGACGTTCTGAAGAAATTACATAATTGCCCAACCTCAGGAAACGCGGTATTCTGACGTCATCACCAACCATTTACTTCCACAGAACTGGTGTTAGTATCCCTTTCTGAGTGGGGATACCTTAAGGTGAAAGGGTTTGTGTATCCCCATGATTAGCATAGCTGTACTATAGTCATTTTTTTTAGTGAGGCATATTTGCACTGACTCGCAGCGGTGGGTGCCCTTTTAGCACAGAAAAGTTTCCTGATCGCTGATTGGTTGGACAAGATAATTCTAACCAATCAGCGATCAGGAAACTTTTCCAAGCTAAAGGGGCACCGCTGCGAGTCGGTGCAAATGCGCCTCATTAAAATAAATTGAGTATAGTCATGGCCACTCGTACTAGGTTGGTTTGCTGGTGTTTGCCAGTCGGGGCTTCGAGTCCCGCACAGATTCGTTAGTGCCATTAGTGTCTGCAACCTTACCATCCTTGTGAGCTATGGTTGGGGGGTTTGGGAGAGCCTGTAGGTTTATCTACTGAGTCGTCAGCAGCCACTGGCTGGCTTTCCTTGGTCCTAGCTTGGGTGGAGAGGAGGCTTGGGCGCTGATCATAAAATATATGGCCAGTCTCTAGGGCATTGTCCAGCTTGCTAGGGCAATGTCACTGTCCCTTGCCTCTGCCATTCATGAGCGACACCTTTAAACCTTTAATTGGCCAATTCCCAGACATGAATAAGGACATGTCTGACGCATAAGTCCTAAAGGGGACTAGAAACGGCTGCATTTGTAGTAGTAGTAGTAGTAGTAGTAGTAGTAGTAGTAGTAGTATTTATAGAATTTCAACTCCCCCCTCGTTAAGTAAATTACAATAGGATAGACAACAAGAAGGAAGAAAAAAAGCCGGGGGGATGAAAATCACATGACTAAAAAGTGATGTAACAAGAAATGCCTACAGCGAATACGTGACTATTTTTCCCTGTTGGATTCCTTGAGCTTATAGGATCTTGCTTTTCCAACTAGGGTTATAGCTTGCCTATTATTATTATTATTATCATTATCATTATCATTATTATTATTATTACTTGCTAAGCTACAACCCTAGTTGGAAAAGCAGGAGACGATAAGTCCAGGGGCTTCAACATGGAAAATAGCCCAGTGAGGAAACCAAAAAAAGGAAAAATGAAATATTTTGAGAACAGTAACAATAAATTAAACATAGATCAGACTATTTGGTGTGTGTGTGTGTGTGTGGGTGTGTGTGTGTGTGTGAAGGCAAAGGGAAAATGAACCGTAACCAGAGAGAAAGAACCAATGTAGTACTGTCTGGACAGTCAAAGGACCCCTTAATAATAACAACAACAACAACAACAACAACAATAATAATAATAAGGACAACAATAACAATAATAATAATGATAATAATAACAACAACAACAACAACAACAATAATACTAATAATAATAATAATAATAACATCAACATTCCCCTAAGTAAGTAGGTACTAAATTAATACAAAGTACAGTATCTCTGTGTAATGGCAGTAATACACAGTACATTTTTACCCACTACGGGAACTACACCCTCACTGCATAAAAAAAAAAAAAAAAAAAAAAAAAAAAAAAAAAAAAAAAAAAAAAAAAAAAAAAAAAAAAATCAGTTCAAAGTAATTTGGTTCAAATGTCTCTTAATTTATCTATT
>NC_090759.1:78248936-78253936 GCF_036898095.1 Palaemon carinicauda
CGAAACTAAAAGTTGAAACACAGAAATCAGGGGGCAATACACCATCATTACATCGACATGCACGACCGAAAACCTTCCCTAAAAGAACTAATTGACGGAAGGAAGGTCGTTCACAAGGAAAGCAACTACGACCAACTGTGAGCATCGCCCTCCAAGAGCCAACTTCGAATATTCAACGGGAATCTAAGTAAACTCACCCATCCGCATCCATCAGACTGCAACCTCGTACAAAGGTGAGAAGCAATGGATTGGGGTTTACAATTCTGAAGGGTCATTGTCATTGCCATAGACTGACCATATATACATATGATCAGCGCCAAAACCAACCGCCATTAAGCCAGGACCAAGGAGGGCCAGGTAATGGCTGCTGATGACTCAGCTGGTAGACCTATAGGCTTCCCCAAAAGCCTCATCTTTACCCCCACAAGGTTGCTAACGTTGCAGACTGCAAGAAACTTTCGAATTTGAACTGGTCTCCAATCCCAATCCAGCAGGTTACCCGACAGGGACGTTTCCAATAGGCCACCTTAACCCATGCCCTTCGATATCTGAAATCATGATCTCCCCCTTATGCCAGGCTGACACTTGCACGACATTTTACCACGAATTTGTTGTGGCAAGTCGTGACATTTTGTGGCACGAACTGGAAAGAAAGAGAAAAAAAAAAAAAAAAAAAAAAAAAAAAAAAAAATTACCTCAGAATCACAGGTCACCTGTCCACATTGACACGAACTGGCACGATGAGTTCACGACGAGTTCACGAACAATTTGCGCATAGTTCACGCCGCGTTCACGAAATTTTGTCGTTACCAAAATTTTGAATATTTCAAAATTCTCGTCACAACATGCCACGATGTCACGACAGGTTCACGCCAGTTCACGACTCAAGTCGTGACAATGCGTGCCACAAATTCGTGCAAGTGTCAGGGTACCTTTAGGAACGCAGCCTTCCAGAAATGATCGAGGAGCAACGGTACTGTTGCTGCCGCGTGCCAATGGTCCCTGGACCCTGCTTGACCTTGACAGCAAAGTCTATTTTACCGCCTGACCCGCATAACGGGTGGTCTCTGTGATAATGCACACGTGCATGTCTGCACGTATGTTTGTTCGTGCTTCTATGTGCGTACATTTAAGCATATACTCGGTTAAAAAATCAATATTTTTTTTCTTGTATTTCTTATATTGTGATATATTTGTTAAATTAATCAATGGTCATTTTAGATGAAACCTTATATCTGAAAGGAATTTTACAACTAAATTAGATTAGTAATCACTAGATGGAGACATGGTATTGGATAAGAATCCTGCAGTGATGAAATCAATATACTTTCAGTTTGCAGTGATGAAATCAATATACTTCAGTTTCTTTAACGAAGTAAATAACAGGATTCCTACATTAAATACGTCGATGGCACTAAGGAAATTGCCTTTAATCAGGAAAATTGCAAATATATATATTTATATATATATATATATATATATATATATATATATATATATATATATATATATATATATATATATATATGCACAGTATATACTGTACATGTATGTATGTATGTATATAATATACATAAAAGTTATTTGATAGAGAGAAAAACATTAAAAAAGAAAAAACTAATAAAACGAAGACTTCTCCTTATTCCCTTTCTTAACAAACACAACAAAATCGAAGCTATAAAAAAAAGAAAATCGTTTTGTAACATGATTGCATAAATACCTATTGATCTATATTTTGTAATCTACATGAAAACGTACTGTAGTATTACAGTATTCAGGTAAAGCTCTTGAAAACAGTTCTTACAACTACAAAGAAAAGTAGAAAAACCGCGAGAAAAAAAATAATCAAGAAATAGCACTTCAACACCAGTAAATTTCGTTCAATTCAAAAACAAACAAAAACACAACATAACCAACAAAACCTGTTTACAAATTAAATAGACTGTAATGCATTTTGTAATCTATTTACCATCGTTTCTAAAGGAACAATATAAATAGCCTTCCCTTTGAAGACATCTGTGTCCTCTCGAGCGAGTTCTATTCAGCGCATTCGGAAAAAAAAAAAAAAAAAAAAAGAAGACGACTTGGGTGTCGTCCAGAATTCAAGTTGAGAGTGAACAGGCAAAACTTTTACGCCTCTTGCAACCCGATGCGCGCTCTCCTTCTCTCTCTCTCTCTCTCTCTCTCTCTCTCTCTCTCTCTCTCTCTCTCTCGTGGACATTAACACCGTAAACGAATTTAAGAATAAGTTAAGACAAGATCATAAAAATTCCAAAAGTTTAATAAACTAATTTGTTCTATTCAAGAGCAAAAGGAGTCTCCTTGTGACAATATATACTGTATATGTATATATATATATATATATATATATATATATATATATATATATATATATATATATATATATAGTATATATACATATATATATATATATATATATATATATATATATATATATATATATATATGCATATAATGCATATATATATATATATATATATATATATATATATATATATATATATATATACACATAAACATAAATATATACATACACACACACACACACATATATATATATATATATATATATATATATATATATATATATATACATATACATACATACAGAAATATTTACACACACACACACACACACACATATATATATATATATATATATATATATCCAAATAAGCCATATATATTTTTGATATATTAATGTCTGGATTCTCTTAACGACCTCGGGATCAGAGCCCCAGGCGAAATCACACAAAGACAAGAGCTTGGCTCCGGCCGGGAATCGAACCCTGGTCGGCAAGCTTATATAGACAGTGACTAACCCATTCGGCCACGAAGAAAGATAAAAGATAAAAATGGGTTAGTCACTGTCTATATAAGCTTGCCGACCAGGGTTCGATTCCCGGCCGGAGCCAAGCTCTTGTCTTTGTGTGATTTCGCCTGGGGCTCTGATCCCGAGGTCGTTAAGAGAATCCAGACATTAATATATCAAAAATATATACGGCTTATTTGAATATGAAAAACACGTAAAAATGTGCAAAAATTTATCATATATATATATATATATATATATATATATATATATATATATATATATATATATATGTGTGTGTGTGTGTGTGTATGTATGTATGTATGTGCATGCGCGCTCGCGCGCATCATCTAAATCATCCGTAATTCCAGAGTATTGACCTTCCGGTCTCAAAATACCTTTATATTTTCATGGAACGAATCGCAAGTTCATTCCCCCTCTCTACACCGGCTACGAAAAGCGTCCTCCAACCAACAACAGAATTCTTAAACATGATGGAATATGAAGAAACCTTTTATATTGAAGACAAATTTCGCATCAACATGACACAGTGAGTAATAAATGGTAAATTAACAGCCCATTTCAGTTATCCAAACAGTTACGAGTATAAAGGAAGCTCTGAGCAGGAGTAATCCAAACAGTTACGAGCAGAAAGGAAGCTCTGAGCAGGAGTAATCCAAACAGTTACGAGCAGAAAGGAAGCTCTGAGCGGGAGTTATCCAAACGGTTACGAGTATAAAGGCAGCTCTGAGCGGGAGTTATCCAGACGGTTACGAGTATAAAGGCAGCTCTGAGCGGGAGTTATCCAGACGGTTACGAGTATAAAGGCAGCTCTGAGCGGGAGTTATCCAGACGGTTACGAGTATAAAGGCAGCTCTGAGCGGGAGTTATCCAGACGGTTACGAGTATAAAGGCAGCTCTGAGCGGGAGTTATCCAGACGGTTACGAGTATAAAGGCAGCTCTGAGCGGGAGTTATCCAGACGGTTACGAGTATAAAGGCAGCTCTGAGCTGGAGTTATCCAGACGGTTACGAGTATAAAGGAAGCTCTGAGCGGGACTTATCCAGACAGTTACGAGTATAAAGGCAGCTCTGAGCGGGACTTATCCAAACAGTTACGAGTATAAAGGAAGCTCTGAGCGGGACTTATCCAGACAGTTACGAGTATAAAGGCAGCTCTGAGCGGGACTTATCCAAACAGTTACGAGTATAAAGGCAGCTCTGAGCGGGAGTTATCCAGACAGTTACGAGTATAAAGGCAGCTCTGAGCGGGACTTATCCAAACAGTTACGAGTATAAAGGCAGCTCTGAGCGGGAGTTATGCGAACAGTTACGGGTATAAAGGCAGCTCTGAGCGGGACTTATCCAAACAGTTACGAGTATAAAGGCAGCTCTGAGCGGGAGTTATGCGAACAGTTACGGGTATAAAGGAAGCTCTGAGCGGGAGTTATCCACACAGTTAGGAGTATAAAGGCAGCTCTGAGCGGGAGTTATGCGAACAGTTACGGGTATAAAGGAAGCTCTGAGCGGGAGTTATCCACACAGTTAGGAGTATAAAGGAAGCTCTGAGCGGGAGTTATGCGAACAGTTACGGGTATACAGGAAGCTCTGAGCGGGAGTTATCCACACAGTTAGGAGTATAAAGGAAGCTCTGAGCGGGAGTTATCCGAACAGTTACGAGCATAAAGGAAGCTCTGAGCGGGAGTTATCCAAACAGTTACGAGTATAAAGGAAGCTCTGAGCGGGAGTTATCCACACAGTTACCAGTATACAGGAAGCTCTGAGCGGGAGTTATCCACACAGTTACCAGTATACAGGAAGCTCTGAGCGGGAGTTATCCTAACAGTTACGAGTATACAGGAAGCTCTGAGTGGGAGTTATCCAAACAGTTACGGGTATAAAGGAAGCTCTGAGCGGGAGTTATCCACACAGTTACCAGTATACAGGAAGCTCTGAGCGGGAGTTATCCAAACAGTTACGGGTATACAGGAAGCTCTGAGCGGGAGTTATCCAAACAGTTACGGGTATACAGGAAGCTCTGAGCGGGAGTTATCCAAACAGTTACGGGTATACAGGAAGCTCTGAGCGGGAGTTATCCAAACAGTTACGGGTATACAGGAAGCTCTGAGCAGGAGTTATCCAAACAGTTACGGGTATACAGGAAGCTC
>NC_090759.1:78265153-78270153 GCF_036898095.1 Palaemon carinicauda
GAGAGCACGCATCGGGTTGCAAGAGGCGTAAAAGTTTTGCCTGTTCACTCTCAACTTGAATTCTGGACGACACCCAAGTCGTCGTCTTCTTTTTTTTTTTTTTTTTTTTTTTTTTTTTTTTTTTTTTGCACGAATCCGAATGGGCTGAATAGAACTCGCTCAAGAGGACACAGATGTCTTCAAAGGGAAGGCTATTTATTTGGTTCCTTTAGAAACGATGGTAAATAGATTACAAAATGCATTACAGGCTGTTTAATTTGAACAGTTTTTGTTGGTCATGTTGTGCTTTAGAAACGATGGTAAATAGATTACAAAATGCATTACAGTCTATTTAATTTGTTAACAGTTTTTGTTGGTTATGTTGTGTTTTTGTTTGTTTTTGAATTGAACGAAATTTACTGATGTTGAAGTGCTATTTCTTGATTTTTTTTTTTCTCGCGGTTTTTCTACTTTTCTTTGTAGTTGTAAGAACTGTTTTCAAGAGCTGTACTTGAATACTGTAATACTACAGTACGTTTTCATGTAGATTACAAAATATAGATCAATAGGTATTTATGCAATCATGTTACAAAACGATTTTCTTATTTTTATAGCTTCGATTTTGTTGTGTTTGTTAAGAAAGGGAATAAGGAGAAGGCTTCGTTTTATTAGTTTTTTTCTTTTTTAATGTCTTTTTTTCTCTATCAAATAACTTTTATGTATATTATATACATACATACATACATATATATATATATATATATATATATATATATATATATATATATATATATATATTTATATATATATATATATACAGTATATGCTGTGTGTGTGTATATATATCTATATATATATATAGATATATATATATATATATATATATATATATATATATATATATATGTATATATATATATCTATATATATATATATATATATATATATATATATATATATATATATATCTATATATATCTCTATATATATATATATATCTATATATATCTATATATATCTATATATCTATATATCTATATATATATATATATATATAATATATATATATATATATATATATATATATATATAATTTTGGGACATGGCTTCTCTCTAATGCAATTTTCATGATTAAAGGCAATTTCCTTAGTGCCATCGACGTATTTAATGTAGGAATCCTGTTATTTACTTCGTTAAAGAAACTGAAGTCTATTGATTTCATCACTGCAGGATTCTTATCCAATTCCACGTCTCTATCTAGTGATTATTAATCTACTTTAGTTGTAAAATTCCTTTCAGATATAAGGTTTCATCTAAAACAGTGGTTCCCAACCTTTTTTCTGTCATTTCCCCCCTGCACCCATTTCAACCATCCAGATTTCCCCCTTCATGCCCCGCCCAGCCCTCATGCCCACTCGCCTACTCAGAAATGGGCATGACACTCCAATTCTCCCCTTGAATATCATGTCTTTGAGAACTGATATGATCATATCACAATTGAATGGCTAACAACAAATTGCTGCACGTACTATGAGGACATTTTCCGCTTGTTTTAGTTAGTAGGTAGTGTAATTATTTCCCCCCTGGAAGCTTCAAATTTCCCCCCAGGGGGAAATTTCCCCCATGTTGGGAACCACTGATCTAAAATGACCATTGATTAATTTAACAAATATATGACAATATAAGGAATACAAGAATTAAAAAATATTGATTTTTTAACCGATTATATGCTTAAATGTACGCACATAGAAGCACGAACAAACATACGTGGCAGAGGCAAGGGACAGTGACATTGCCTAGCAGGATAATGCCCTAGCCCCCTCTCCACCCCAGGATAATGCCCTAGCCCCCTCTCCACCCCAGGATAATGCCCTAGCCCCCTCTCCACCCCAGGATAATGCCCTAGCCCCCTCTCCACCCCAGGATAATGCCCTAGCCCCCTCTCCACCCCAGGATAATGCCCTAGCCCCCTCTCCACCCCAGGATAATGCCCTAGCCCCCTCTCCACCCCAGGATAATGCCCTAGCCCCCTCTCCACCCAAGCCAGGACCAAGGAGGGGAGGCAATGGCTGCTTATGACTCAGCAGATAGACCTATAGGTTCCCCCCAAACCCCCCATCTAGCTCACTAGGATGGTGAGGTTGCAGCGACCAGAGAAAATGACGAGTTTGAGCGCGACCTTAGTATCACAGAGACCACCCGTTATGCGGGTCAGGCGGTCAGATACGCTCTGCTGCCAGGGTCAAGCAGGGTCCAGGGACCATTGGCACGCGACAGCAACTGTACCGTTGCTCCTCGACCCTTTCTGGAAGGCTACGTTCCTAAGGGGGAGATCATGATTTCAGGTGGCCTATTGGAAACGTCCTTGCCGGGTAACCCGCTGGATTGGGGTTGGAGACCAGTTTCAAACTCAAAAGTTTCTTGCAGTCTGCAACGTTAGCAACCTTGTGGGGGTAAAGATGAGGCTTTTGGGGAAGCCTATAGGTCTACCTGCTGAGTCATCAGCAGCCATTACCTGGCCCTCCTTGGTCCTAGCTTAATGGCGGTTGGTTTTGGCGCTGATCATATGTATATATGGTCAGTCTATGGCAATGACAATGACCCTTCGGACTTGTAAACCCCAATCCATTGCTTCTCACCTTTGTACGAGGCAGCAGTCTGCTGGAAGCGGATGGGTGAGTTTACTTAGATTCCCGTTGAATATTCGAAGTTGGCTCTTGGAGGGCGATGCTCACAGTCGGTCGTAGTTGCTTTCCTTGTGAACGACCTTCCTTCCGTCAATTAGTTCTTTTAGGGAAGGTTTCCGGGTCGTGCATGTCGATGTAATAATGGTGTATTGCCCCCTGATTTCTGTGTTCCAACTTTCGGAGTTTCGTGGTAGTGTGTCCGATGTAGTTTTTTTCTGTGAGAATTGCTCACCTACTCTGGGTGTGAAGATCTGTAGACTACATTTCGCATGCGATTCATTTGGTCCTCCGGGGGCTGATGCTGTTCCTCATCACTGTAGCTTACTATAGACCAGTGGTTCCCAAACTATCTTACCTTACGCCCCCTTTTTGCTTCCAGTAGACCCGTACGCCCCCACTCCTCTCTTTTTCTTATATGAAATGATTCTTACATTTATTTCTTAGCATTGTACTGGAAAACAGATTTCTGTTTGTATTACATTTTAATAATGAAAGCCACTCAAACAAATAATAGCACATTCCAGTAACTAAAAACGAAACATTTGGTTCAAAGTGAACCAAAAAAAAGTTGGAACATTAGCAAATTGGCAAAATTGTGTTGCAATTTTAAGAATAGATAATTTGAAAACATGGCATATAATATTTGGAAATACTTATGAGACTAAGGCACAATTTCTGGTCAAATTTAGTGAGATGGATGCATGTATGTAATGACAGATATTTGTTCTTTTAATGATTTTATTATTCTATTAAACAAGTAATTTCGAGTAGATGACTTCACGCCTCCCTTGTATCGTCTTCACGCCCCCCTAGTGGGGCGCGCCCCCCAGTTTGGGAATCACTGCTATAGACTCTATTCCCTCTGCCAAGGGACATTTAAGGACACCTCGATTGATGATTCCTTGCAAGGCGTGGTTTTCATCCTTATCAACCGATCCGAAGTTGAAGAGATGGAAAATGATTAGGTTCTCTTAGATAGCTTCCGTCTTTATGGACTGTTGAATACGAATTATTTCTTGCCACTACTTTCTCTCTCTCTCTCTCTCTCTCTCTCTCCTCTCTCTCTCTCTCTCTCTCTCTCTCTCTCTCTCTCTCAGGATGCCTGAAAACTTTAAATCAATCAATCAATCTCTCTCTCTCTCTCTCTCTCTCTCTCTCTCTCTCTCTCTCTCTCTCTCTCTCTCTCTCTCTCTCCTGTTTTCACGTACGACCAAGTTTAAGAAAACTGACAATTTTGTCATTTATCTATTCCCAAATGGTAATCTGGATAACATAAAAAAAGTTGCTTTTCTTTGGGTACAGTTAAAAGAAAACTTTAACATTAATTTTAACGTTTAGTATGCGACGTCATGACCAATGAGATTGCAAGGGTGGATTGTAAACGTCCCGCGTCAGCCAATGAGCGTCGGGTTCTGGATACCTAATATTGGTTAGCGATATTAGGTTTATAGTTCGGCGTGTCATCGTTTCTCTTGTAGTTAATCTCTCTCCTTATTTCCTTTCCTCGCAGGACTAGGTATCCCTGTTGGAGCCCTTGGGGCTTATATCACCGTGCTTTTCCAACTAGGGTTGTAGCTTGGCTAATAATGATGATAATAATGAAAATATGCTCGAGATGAATACCCTTGTATTTACGGACCCTCCTCTGTTCATTTATGTGGATTTAGGGTTGTGATACCCTCACTGGTAATCGCCAGACTGGGCTTCGAGTCGCTCTCAAACTCGTTATTTTCTCTGGTCGCTGCAACCTCACCATCCTAGTGAACTAAAGATGGGGGGTTTGGGGGAACCTATAGGTCTATCTGCTGAGTCATAATCAGCCATTGCCTCCCCTCCTTGGTCTTGGCTTGGGTGGAGAGGGGGCTAGGGCATTATCCTGCTAGGCAATGTCACTGTCCCTTGCCTCTGCCATTCATGAGCGACCTTTAAACCTTTAAGAAGTTTGTGGCCAGTCCCTAGGCCTAGGGCATTATCCTGCTTGACAGGGCAATGTCACTGTCCCTTGCCTCTGCCATTCATGAGCGACCTTTAAACCTTTAAGAAGTTTGTGGCCAGTCCCTAGGCCTAGGGCATTATCCTGCTTGACAGGGCAATGTCACTGTCCCTTGCCTCTGCCATTCATGAGCGGCCTATAAGCCTTTACCTTAGGTTTTGAACTAGCTACAATGTTTAATTAGGGTATTGAGGAAAATCCAGGGTCCTGTGTTGACCCAGAAGAATTAGCTGACAAATTCGTGAATAATTCCGTGTTCAACTTTATACGGAACAAAGTCAACAGAAGACCATGGCTTTCTTCGATTTCCTGATTAAACAGCAGAATGACCAGTTAAAAAA